>NC_136477.1:65147798-65256165 GCF_902686455.1 Sciurus vulgaris | reverse complement strand
TGGGAATGTCAGGGAATTCACTGAGTTCCATGCATTTTTAATTCTTTCCAGACATTCACAGTAAGGAAAAATTAAAAGGATTCCATATGTGCATATTGTCCTTGCAAGAGTCTCTTGAGGACTTCATGTTCTCCCAGAATTTTTCATATCAAAGTTGGCTCTATTCTGATCCAGTTGTGTAATATTTCATATTGTGTCATGTTTCAAAGCCTCTGTCTTCTTCTGAGCTTCAGGGTATTTTTGTAAATTCAGCTTTGGTTCTGCATCAGTTGGTCTTGTGTTTCTTGAATTCCTTGCCTAATGTTTTCTTCTACTTTCTTTATTCAGAGTTCAATTATTCAAAGTTAACTCCTAAATACACTGGAAAAGAAGAGATTTCTTTTGAAAAAACCTAAGGATGGAGAATATACAATGGTGAAAATGAGAGTAAATCTTCCACCTTGGAGCATGAGTAGCCCACATGAACCTTTGATTTTAGTCTTCCTGATTGCTGGTAGATTCTACACCTTATGTCTCCAACTGCACAGGTCTTATGCATGTTTTATAAAAATTTGTGACAGGATTTATTTTAATTTCTCAGTGGTTATATACAACATTCTGTGCAATAAACATCTGAAGCTATTTTGTTTCATAACTTAGAATCTTAAACTATAAATTCTTTGTTTTATATCAGTTTTGTGCATATGTGTGCATACCTGTTTATTGTATGTTGTATCTACATATATGCTTTTGTCTATATATTACCTATATGGTGCAAAAAATGTTATATATATATATATATATAGCATTAATAAATTTACAATAAAATAGATCCAGGGTTTAGATGGATCATTCAATTTAATCTTCCCAGAAAACCTGTAATGTATGTATGGCTGTATGGCTTATTCTCCCCATTTTACAGATGTTGAAATTGAGGCTCAGAGAGGTTAGGTAGCTTGGCTGAGGTTCTCTAGCTGGTAAGTTTGGTGCTGAGATTGGAACTCTGGCACAGCTCATGCTGAAATGTTCATTCTCAGCAGTTAGGCCAGATGGTCCTGGCATTCTTGCAAAACTGCCTTGCCTGAAACAAATAAGAAACTTATTCAAAATATGTATTTACTCTAGTAACATCATAGGTCATTGAATACATAGAAAATGCCAGAGTTAAATGATTTAGTATAAACTTGTTTACCTTTCATCATTTCATGGTTCAAAGAGATTTAAATATTTTTTCTGTTCCACTGAGCAGAGCAAACATTTCATTTCAGATTTAAGCCAAAATGCTCTTGATAATTAATAAAATTGCTGAAACTAATTCTAGGGAAAAATAACATGTTGGTGGCCAGAATGATGCAGTCTGAAATGTTGGCACCTTCGCTGTGGTTCTTACGCAAAGCACTGTATCGACACCACAATCCACAGAGGGACTCCTAGTCACCAGAGATGCAAACCCACCCTGGGTTTGGGAGTTTGCCTCTGCTGAAAATAAAAGCCCTGCAGATTTAACAGCCAGGGAAGCCTGTTTCTTGTCTTCATTCTGGCTTGTGGGCTGGGACTCCTGCTGCCTGCATGAAAGCAAATGCCAGCGTGGTACTATCCTGAGAGACTCAGGAGTGTTGACTCTACATCCAACCTGACAAAACGCACCACATATAGCCTTTACCATTGCCAGGGTGATAAATTCTCACCAATCTCACATCCAGAGTGAAATCTGGAAAACAAGTTCAGAGCTTTTTAAGCAGCTGTGAAAGGGTATTTTAACAGCAGATTCTAAGCTATTACAGGGATGGTCAATAATGAAAGGTGTGAAGAAATAATTTTAAAATGTGTGCTTCGTGTGTTTATAACCTAAGAAGAGTGTCCACTGTAGAAAAACAATTTCAGAAAGAAAGAAAAAAGAAAGAAAGAAAGAAAGAAAGAAAGAAAGAAAGAAAGAAAGAAAGACTAAACTTTCTTTAATTTAGGAGAGGAAGCAAGTTGAAGAGATCTTTTGGGCAGAAGTTGCTACAAATGAGTTTTCCACCAGAATATCAATTCATTTTTCCTTTATAAGTTGATAAATATTAATATAAAAGAGAAATAAGCTGTTTGAATTTTTCAAAAACAAGTTGTGCAGGTTTTCTAAGATGGTGGGTTTGCTTCTTGGTCCACAGGAGGGAACATAACTACTGTGCTGCTCTGTTGATTACACTAGAGTCAGGTGAACCTCTATCAAGAACTACTTATGTCCTTTATTTCCCAGACACCAAATGGATTGCTTCTGACCCCTAGTCCACTACTCTCTAGCTTACATTTTGGGAGCAGACAGTCCTGTAGCTTCACTGAGTCCTGCATACTGAAAGGGCCAAATACTGTTCCAGATGTTTGGAAATGAACTTGTAAACATAGAATTTCTAAGGTACACCCTTTCTCTCAATTCTGTGGAGACTTAAGATGGTGGCTTCTGCCTCATATTTGGTAAATATATTGAGTTTACAAAGGGTGTACATAGGGGCAGGGCTGCACACCCTTTTGGAGGAGATTTTTTTTTTTGAGGAAGAAATGGTGTACTTATGTCAACTGTCCATAAGTTCAACAAGTAGTTCTTGATGTATTTTGTGTATTTTAATTTGCCTAAGAAAACAAAAAAAAAAATTTTAGGGAAGCTTAAAACTTAAGAAAAAGCATAATAATCCAGTTACTTGAAGTAAATTCAAAAGTAAAAATAGCAACATATTTCCCCTACTGGGACACAAAAGTCACCTGCATACTAGTAAATTATACTCAAGTTCTTCTTATTCTGTTATTAAAAAAGAAAGAAAGAAAGAAAAGCATCCAGGGCATTGGGCTAAAAAATAATGAAAACTAAGTTGCTTTATCTTGCAGAACACTCTGAATTATGAGCGCATTATTATTCACTTACATGCTAGAGTTTTGCAGTAGAATCACTTTCTATCATGTGGATATTGATAAATTTTTTCTTTCATACTGAAAGACTGTTCTCACCCACCCACATTTTTATTGTTTAGATATGTGAGTTTAGACAGAAAAGTGTCTAGGGACAGGAAGGAAGCAGAGGTAGACACAGTGCAAACACCCCCTGCCTGATTCTAGCCTTCTCATCCACACTGCATCCTGCATCCCCAGTGTGGTTCACTTCAGGCTACTTGGAGTTCTTTGGCTCCCATGCCATTTAGCACTTAGCATTTTGCCTGTTGTTCTGGCAAACTTCAGTAGACTGTGGGCCCTCAAGACTGCAACTACATCCTGTTCCCCATAGTGTCTCCAAGCATCTAGCTTGTTGGCTGGAGTACAAATGATGTCATCAATTATCAGTGACTCTCTAAATGGTAAGATGCCAAAGAATTAACAAAGAGATGTCAGAAGAGGTAAGTGTTAGAAAAAGATCAAGTCTGTTTACCTTTTGAGTTGCTCATTCTGCTTGTCAAAATTATATATGCCAAGTACCCTCTCTGTGCCAGAGGCCTGATGGTCTCATTAAAAGAATGGCAAGCTAAAGTGATTCTAATTGGTATCTTGCTTCTCTGGCTTACTACTGGTGTTATGGTATCATGATGTGACTATGTCCTCAGAGCAATTGAGTTTCTGTCCTTCTCCTGACTCTTATTCCTATCACATGAAATCAAGCATTAGTCACACACAGCAACACATTGATTTTTAACCAGTTTAACTTAGGCAGGGGAACAAAATCTAGTAATTGTAAGTAAAATTAGCAATGAACAAATCTAGTACTTTTAAAAAAAGCTTTAGCCTGGGCATCTTAATCTTTGGATGAGAAGATAAAAGACCTCATTGTCTGAAAGGCTCAAGGTTTGAACAGCAGAACTCTGGGAAAGAGTAGAGCAGAAAGGACGTATGTGACTACAGTGAGCAACTGGGGGCAGGACCCAGAGCTTCTGTGGAATTCAGCAAATATTTGTAAACAATGAACAACCTCTCTTTTCCCTCTTTATTGAAAATTCTTCCACATGATTGAAATATTGCTTGGTGACATCCTAGAAAGGGTTTGGGGAATGGCAGGGATTATGCTAATATTTGCATCCAGTATTCCCCAAAATAACTATTGTTATTGTTCATGGTTGTTCTACACATTATCAGGATCCCTGGGAGTTGGAGAGTATGTACCCAGGGGTTCTAAAAATTCGGATTCAGCCACCTGGATATTGTATTAAAATAAAGATTGCTGAGTCCTTATGTCTTTGATAGGGTCTGACATAAACATTTTATTCAATAGCCTAATAATGTCCTTGTTTCAAGGATGATACTTTGTTAACCATTGAAGGCCAGTGGTTCCTAGTTTACATTTAGAAATCTGCAGCATCCTAACCTTTGGGTGAGAAGATAAAAGTCCTCATTGTCTTTTGCAGAATAAATTTCACTGTGTGTGGTGAGGGGAGATCTGGTGATTGGCTCAGGGCACTGAGTTGCATCTTCAGCCTTTTTCATTTTGAGACAGGGTCTTCTTAGGTTGCTGAAGTTGACCTCAAACTTGTGATCCTCTTGTCCCAGCCCTGAGTTACTAGGATTACAGCCCAGTTTCACTTTACCTGGCTTTATTGCTGCATTTTAAAGCTACTTTCTTGAGAGTTTCAATTTTAATTCCACCAAATAAACCTGTTTTTTCTCTTGGTACCAATCAAAAGGCAGTTCCCCCCTCCAAAAATAAAATAATACAACCCAGTCTGAATGGATGACTTGTTATATGGTCTTGGACCCTCTTTTTCTGATTGGTTCATAAAACTAAGGGATAAGAATTGTGCATCTTTTAAAATATTATTACCCTTCCAATGAAAAGGGTAGTTGAACATAGCAATTTTTAAAATAATAAATATGAAAACATGGTAAGAGGAAGAATTTTCTGAAAGTAGACATTGCAATTGATAAATTTTCAGCATTCAGATTATGATTATGTCCCTTCCAAACTTATAAAAATAACCTATCAAAATAACAAACCTCTTTCACAAATGCTATTAATGTACTGGCAAAGGAAATAAAAATAGTCTTGGCCTACAACAAACTTGAAGTGATGCTGGAAGGTTTCCTGTTATGATCTTTACAAAGGTAGACTGGAATCCTGAGGGTAACAGCTGACAGAGCTGAGGAGATTCTGCACATGGTCATTCACATTCTTTTATTGTTCATTTATGTATAATTATTAATAGCAGGTTATAGTACATATTAAAGAAATTCAAAATAGGAGAAAGGCACTACCTGTTCTGGAAAAGGTCTGCTTTCAAACTGGGATATATTTTAGTAAAGAGATAGATGCCAGAAACACTGTGCTAAGTGTTGAATGTCAAGAATTACAAATAAAGTAGAATGTCTTTTTCAATTGAATAATTTGGCTTTTTGAGTTTACATGTTTGTACCATTCCAACTTTTTACACATATTTTTATAAAATTTGAAATGCACACACTAGGTACAGATACATGTTGAAATCCAGTGGAGCTAGTCAAATTTGCATTTGAGACTGTGTGCTGAAAATTTTAGTTTGACAAATCTGAGCCAGTAAATATTTGCAGTGCTCTGCAGCAGGGACTGTAAGAGATATGCAACATGTGAATAACGGGAGAGTAAAACAAGGGAGCAGGAACTGAGAGACTAAGTGGTTCTTTGCATCCAGGGACTGGATAGAATCTGAGGAAGAAGTGCCACCTGAGCTGAGCTGGGAGAAGGGACAGGAGATTTTGATAGACAGTCAAGTACATTTTAGGACTTAATAGGCCTGCCTGGTTAAGATACGGAAAGTATATTCAGAAAGAAACCTGGAGATAGATGAAGTCTGAATAGGAGGCATCGGTCATGAATATTTCCACCTTAATCTGCTGTTATACCTTCAGACATGATATCCATGCGAAGAAAGAAATCAATAAAAAGTGGAAGGGACAGAAAGATAGGAGAAAATTATTACACTACTTCAAATATTGAAGGGACAGTGTACATATGAATCAATTTGGAAGACATTTCATAGGCAAGATTGAGAAGAACTTTAGTTTGGTTTGAGGAGTAAATAGGTAGTAAAAATGAGGAAGAGGCAAACTAAGTGACTACGAGACTGACAATGTTTTAAGAAAAATAGCTAATATGCACTCAGGTCTTCCTGTGTGCCAGACAGTCTGGGCCACTCATGATGGCTCCTCATTTAATGCTACCAGTATTTCTGTTGTAAGATGAAACAAAGGAACAGAGACATTGCCCAATTTACTCAAGATCACACACTAATAAGTGGCAGAACCAGATTCAAATTTAGTTTGTATTCTTAACCACTACTCTCACTGACTTACAGCACCAGGAAATAGCAGCTTTCTTGCGAAAAAAAACATTGGCTGGGGACAGCTAAAAAGGAAATTGTTGTCAAATCCAGGTATGACTATGGAGAAAAGTAGGCTGAGGACAGAAGTCTGTCCTATGCTGAAATGTAAAAATTATTATGAACCCCCTCCCATGCCTCCCAATCCCTATTCTCCCAAAAAACACACTGCCCTCAGTCAGGAAATGAAATGCCTTTCTGTCAAACATATTTTCTTCTTGGTTTCTAAAAGCTGCCCCAGGTTATCTCAGGTCAGTCATCCCAAATATCCTTCTGATGCTACAGGGTTGGTACATCCATTTCGTCTCTTAGACTAGATGCTGAAGGACATAAAATGGAATAAAATAAAAAATCCATTGACAAATTGGATCCAACCTGGAGCATTGGGCTCCAGATGTGCTTGTAGCTTCTGCCAGACATGTGTCCCCAAGATTACCTACTTTCTGGACCACCTGTATGATCTCTTATATTCATTATAATTTTTACTTTTACCACTCCCATTTCTATTAAGTACTCATTCTGTGAAGAAAAAAATCTTGGGGCTATAGTAAACAGCCAATTGAAAGGACTGAGAAACATGCCAATAAAGACAGGCTTATCAAGAAATGTGACAATTAAGTGTACATAAATAAGAAGTTAGGGGCAAAAATCAGTGATGTCTTTTAAAACATCATACAAGACTATTAAAACCAAAAGGATTCTTTAGAAAATATCAGCAAGATAGACAAAGACCCAAACAGAAAATTAAAAACAACTACCAATGAAAATTCAAGACCAGCTCTTCTCCAGTGTTTATTCCAAGTCAGTAAGTATAGTGGTTAGGAGAATAAATAAAAGAGTATAAAGTGTATGTGAAGAATTTGAAAACACATTTGAAGTGGATAACATTTTAGAAAAAAATTAAAAATTTAAAGTGCCAGGAAAGAAACAGAACCTTGAATACACCAATAACCATTGAATAAATTGAAACAGTAATTAAGACACCCTTTAGCCCCTGCCAAAGTAAGATCTTGGGCAATTTAGTACTGATAAATTCCAATCAGAGCTCAAAATTAGGTGTTGCTGCTTATTAGCTGTGACCCTTATGTAATCAGAATTTTAACTGCCTGCTCATTTGTAAAATGTAAATAATTAAACATACTTTGTAGCCCCTAGATATCAAATGAAATGACAGCCCTTGATAAACAAGAAAGCACAGATGTAAATAAGTTACTGAAATAGTTTGAAAAGTGAAAAATATATTTTCTTGTACAAATATTTATTGTAATTCTAACAGGTGCCAGGCTCTGCAGTTTGATATTTAGTGCTGAAGTTTAATATTTAAACTTTCTGGCCTAAATAGGAATTATGCTAAAAGACAGTATAGAGAATCATTTTGACACATATCATCATAGGCAATAAAATATCTAGGTGCAGATGGTAGGGTGTTAGGAGGCCTTTACTTCAGCTTGTTCAGTTGGGAGCACAAGTGATGGATTTTTTTTTCAGACCTGATACTTGTCACTAAAACATATACCTTTTTATTCTGCTATTTATCATCTTAGTTGCTAGCAATACAGAAATTAACTTTACATTGGTTTTTTTCTTATGAGTCATCTTTCTAATAAGTTTGATATTATTTATCAACAAAAATTTTCTTTCAGAGTTTGGGGTTATAGATCAGTTGTAGAGGGCTTATTAAGCATGTTTGGGCACTGGATTTGATTCTCAGCACCACATATAAACAAATAAACTCCATTAACAACTAAAACAAAAAAATAAACTATTTGTGCACAATGAATCTAAATGAATTCTGCTGTCATGTATAATTAAATAGAACCAATAAAAATATTAGCAATACTTTTTCAACTCTAAAAGAGATACTTTTTCTAAATACTTCAAGATAAACAATCCTCATTTTTAGTTTACTGAGAAAAATCCTTGTAGTGCTCTGGAAAACTGATGACAAATTATAAAGTATAGTCCTAGAAATTACCAATTTAAAAGGGTCTGATTTAAATTTTTGTTCCTCAATATTTGAAGCAGATCAGCATTTCTAGATAGCCAAGAACCTTTTAAAAATAGTATTTGAATATGCTTTAGTAACATTTATTTATGTACTTTTTTCTAGTAACCTGTCATATAGAACAATTAAACACACTTTATGGGCTTTATTCTTCTTTGCTCTAGGTAATCTTGCAATAGTCATCTGAAAATTAATCTATAAAATGGATTGGCAAATGATCCATCACCGGGTTGCCAATCCATTTTATAGAGAACCCAATTACTTTGGTCAGTTTGGGAATGTAAGAAACCCCATTTTTTCCCAGGGGATCTGTAACATTATTTTAATTTGTCCCCTGCACTTCCTCACACTACCTGACATCCACATGCCATTGCCAATCCCCAGTGTGGACAGAGCTGCTTCTCCAGTATTGGTTTCTTAGAGCTCTAAAAATCCTGATGACATCTAACTGCAATTAAGGGTACATTAACTGATCAATTAATCTGGGCTAGTGTACCTCTGTCAAGAGAAGAACATTGTGAAACCCTCTGTCTATTTGGTTTGCAATTTTCATAACATTGATAGGATAGTATACATTTATGTTAGCATTTTAAAAACTGTTTTTATATATTCCAGTATATATGAAAATTCATGTTTCATTAAGTGAATTGTAATGTTTTTGTTTTTATGTGCTTTTAGCTCTGAAACACTGAACAGTGAAGAAACTTTCTTAATATTTTTATTGCAACTAATAAGGATGTGAATATTTTTTCCTCTTTAATTTTTCATATGCTGAACTGTACTTGTATACACACTATAACCAGCTGTGCCTTCCTTTACCTTTAGTTTTATGTAAATGATTTATATACTTTTATTAAGAGAAAATGTTTGAAAGACAAAAATAGTATCAAAAAACTCTAGTAAAATTTCATTACTTTTCACAAGTAGGCAAAATATGAAAACATCACTTTTTTCTTTCAGCTTTCAATTGTATAAGAATTGCCTTAGAATCTCTTGTTAATTGAAATTAAGCAAATGTGATGTCCAAGTAACATATTTATAAGAGTAAACTGAGCCATACTTAGATAATAAACATTCATAAAAGAAAACATTATAAAGAGCATTTTTAAACTTTGAAGCCACTTAGATGTTCATATCTTTTTTCCTCCCTAACAGAAATTTGAAATTCAAAGTCACCAGTCCATAGCATTCAGACTGCTATACTTTCTAAATAAGCATATTTTTATTTCAAAAGATTAGCCCTGATATTTCCTACAGAAAAATCACACCAACCTGATATATTTACTGTATCAAAAGGAGTTTGATTTCTCAAAATACCTAGAACCATGATAAACATTTAAAACTGTAATATTTTGAAAGCTCATTGGTGATGAGCTCAAACAACAAAGAATCAATTCTGTAGTACCTTTGTGAGGATAGACACAATTTTGGATGGATCAAAAACTGTACTGTAAAACAAAAATAGAACGAGGTAATGAAGGCATTTCTTGTGGAAACTGAGACATAATAAACTGCTATATGTTTTACTAAATTGATGGTAACAATGGAAGAAAACCTGGCAAAAATTCTTCAGGAATCACATCACTATGGAACTACCTGCAGATACAACAAAGAAATTAATTTGTGTAGTATAGACAGTGATAAAAAAAAAAAAAAACATTTTGTGTTCTGTTAAAAAAAAATCAGTAGGCACCATTCCCATGGCACCAAACCTATACATGAAGCAGGAATTTTCCAAAGTACATAAATAAGCTAGAAAGTGCCCATTTAAGATTAGGTTAACTGTAATCCTTAACTACAAATTAACAGGAACCAACTTGAAATGTAACCAAATAGCTGATCCAAACCAGGAATTAAATGGCAGGGATTGTTAAAAGACTAAAAAGTAAACTTTATGAAAAAACATTTCTTGAATTTTCAAATACTAAAATTAGGTTCAGTTAGAAATTCACATTTTCAATTGGAATCAAGCCTCTCTGTGTTGTGTGGAGACACAGGCTTTTATGGAAAAAAATGCAACAAATCCAGTAAGCTGTAACTGTAAAATAATGGGACTGGCTAAAAAATTCACAAATAGACATGACTGGTACTCCATCATAGGTTAATTCTTTACTAAAATAAAAGAAGCTGGTTCAGGGAACTGGCAACTCCTGAAAGTCAAATGTGTGAGCTAGAAGAGCTGAAAGGGGCCTTTGACAATGCTTCCCTCCACATGTTTCTTGATCAGGATGGATTTGCAGAGGCTGAGTGTTCCCTGGGTCCACTGAACTCATTGAAGGTAGAACAGTGATGGACATTCCAATTTCATTTCCCCAAGACCTAGCTGTAATTCACTACTGGTCCAAAACTGTTAGGTAAAGAAATAACAGTAAAAATTATAGGATAAGGACTGAGGTTATAGATCAGTTGTAGAGCACTTGCCTAGCATGTGTGAGGCACTGGGCTCAAATATCAGTACCACATGTAAATATATAAAATAGAGGTCAATTGAAAACTAATTTTTTTAACTGTAGGATAAAAGAACACATACAAAATGTAAGATTCTTATAAAGAAACTAAAGTAAGTGAACAGCAAGAATAACAACTAAAATTTTTTAGGTATATATATTTTTTTCTTTTTTATTTTCATTCATTCTACACAAATGGAATATAACCATCATTTCTCTAGTTGAACATGAAGTATAGTCATACCATTTGCATATTCATACATGTACATAGGGTAATGATGTTCATCTCATTCTATTATCTTTTCTTCCACCACTCCCTGCCCATCTTTCATTTCCATCAAAACAATTAATCCTTCTTTCATTCTCCCCATGCTCCCATAATGTATCATCAACTACTTATCAGAGACATCATTTGGTCTTTGGCTTTTTGTAATTAGCTTATTTCACTTAATATAATATTCTCCAACTTCATCCATTTACCTGAAAATGTCATAATTTTATTCTTTATGGTTAAATAATATTCCATTGTATATATGTACCACAGTTTGTTTATCCATTTATTAATAGAAGGGCATTTAGGTTGATTCCACAATATATCTACTATGAATTAAGCTGCTATGAACATTGATGTGAGTGCCTCACTGAAGTATGCTGATTTTAAGTCCTATGGGTATAGGCCAAGAAGTGTGATATCTGGGTCAAATGGTAGAATCTCCATACTGATTTCCAAAGTGGCTCCACCAATTTGTTTCCCCAACAGCAATATATGAGTGTACCTTTTTCCATACATCCTTGCCAACATCTGTCGTGGCTTCTATTCTTGATAATTGCATTCTAATTGTGGTGAGATGGAATCTTAGAGTAGTTTTGATTTCCATTTCTCTTATTACTTGAGTTGTTGAACAGTTTTCCATATATCTGTTGATTACTTTTAGATTATCTTCTGTGAAGTGTCTCTTCATTTCCTTAGCTCATTTTTTTTTTATTGATTAGGTCATTTGTATTCTTTGTGTAAAGTTTTTGAATTCTTTATAGATTCTGGAGATTAGTGCTCTATCAGAAGTTTGTGTGCAAATATTTTCTTCCACTTTTTAGGCTCTCTCTTCACATTGTTGATTGTTTCTTTTCCTGAGAAAAAGCTTTTAGTTTAAATCTTTCCCAATTATTGATTCCTGCTTTAATTTTTTGTTCTTTGGATGTCATATTAAGGAAATTTGTTCCTAAGAGGATATGATAAAGATTTGGACCTACAGTTTCTTCTATTAGGTGAAGGGTCTCTGGTCTAATTCCTAGATCCTTGATCCATTTTGAGTTGAGTTTTGTGCAGGGTGAGAGATAGGGGTTTAGTTACATTTTGATGCATATTGATTTCTAGTTTTACTAGCACTATGTGTTGAAGAAGCTATCTTTTCTCCATTGTATGTTTTTGTCACTTTTGTCTAGTGTGAGATAACTGTATTTATGTGGGTTTGTCTTTGTGTCCTCTATTCTGTACCATTGGTCTTTCTGCCTATTTTGATGCCAATACCATGTCATTTTTGTTACTATATCTCTGTAGTATATTTGAAGGGTCAGGTGATACTCCCTGCTTTGCTCTTCCTGCTAAGGATTGCTTTAGCTATTCTGGGTACCTTATTTCTCCAAATGAATTTCATGTTTGCTTTCTGTATTTCTATGAGGAATATCATTGGTATTTCAATTGGAATTGCATTGAATTTTTAAACAACATTTGGTAGTATGGCCATTTTGACAGAATTAACATTGCCTCTCCAAGATCATGGAAGATATTTTCATCTTCAAAGATTTTATTTAATTTCTTTCTTTAGTGGTTTGTAATTCTTATTATAGATGTCCTTCACTTCTTTTCTTAGATCAATTCCCAAGAATTTCATTTTTTTGAGGTTATTGTGAATGGGGTAGTTTTTCTAATTTCTCTTTCACAGGATTCATCACTTATGAAAAAAAAATGCATTAGATTTATGAGTGTTGATTTTATATTGTGCTACATTATTGAATTCATTTATGAGTTCTAAAGGTTTCTGGTGGAATTTTTCTGCTTATCTAAATATAGTCATGTCATCAAATAGTGATAGTTTGAGTTCTTCTTTTCCTGTTCATATCCCTTTAACTTCTTTGGTCTGTCTAATTGCTCTGGCTAGAGTTTCAAGGACAATGTTGAATAGAAGTGGTGAAAAAGGGCATCCCTGCCTTGTTCCAGTTTTTAGGGGGAATGATTTCAATTTTTCTCCATTTAGAATAATGTTGGTCATGAACTTATCATAGATATCCTTTACAATGTTGAGGTATGTTCATACTATCCCTATTTTTAATAGCTTTTGGAGCATAATTGGTGCTATATTTTATCAAGTGACTTTTCTGCATCTATTGAAATAATCATGTGATTTTTAACTTTAAGCCTGTTGATGCAATTAATTACATTTGTAGGTTTCTGGATGTTGAATCAAATTTGCATCCCTGGTATGAAGCCTAATTTATCATGGTGCACTATCTTTTTAATATATTTTTGTATGCAATTTGCTATAATTTTGTTAAGAACTTTTGCATCTATATTCATTAGAGAAATTGGTCTGAAGTTTTCTTTCCTTGATGTGTCTTTGTCTGGATTTGGTATCAGGGTGATATTAGCTTCATAGAATGAGTTTGGAATGGTTTCCTCCTCTTTTATTTTATAGAATACTATGAGGAGTATTTGAATGAGTTCTTCTTTGCAGGTCTTTTAGAACTCAGCTGAGAATCCATCTGGTTCTGAACTATTTTTTGTTGATAGGCTTTTGATGAATGCTTCTATTTCATTGCTTGAAATTCATCTATTTAAATTGTATATGTCGGGATCCAAGATGGCGATCTAGAGGGAGGCTGCGTTCCTTGTCACTCTGCAACACCGGATTCAAGCAGAGGATATCTGTTTCTCGGTGAGGCAGTTTTTGCTGCTTATCGATCCCCTGCTCTATACCCCATTTGTCCGCTGTGATGACCTGCAGTCTGCCAGCATATCGACGCCTTTTTTGAGAGCAGATTGATCACTGTCAGGCATCTATCATTTGCCATTTGCCGGCCTCTCGCCTGTCCATCTCCTGCTTACCCCTATCCATCACCCAACGCTCGAGGTTCACCTCCCAATCGTCCGATAGCTGCCAGCAGATTGACCGCAGACCGCCAGTGGAGAACCAGCTGCCTGCTGCTGCCTGGAACTTCACTGTCACAGTACCTGCAGGTTTCATTACACAAGGCTGCCGCCATTTTGAGACAAGAGCCAGGCCCTGTAGGACCCCTGGATGGACTGACTGAGTCCCATCTCCAGGATCCCTCAGCCGGACCAATACTCCCTGCCTCTGGGGCCCTCACATCAACTGACTGCTTCCTGCTGCCAGGACCCCAAGACCAACTGACTGCGCCCTATCACAGGGACCTCAGATCCACTGATTGCACCAGGCCTCCAGGATCCCACAACCACACCAAACACACAGGACCTCCATGACCCCTGCCAGACCAACTGCGTCCTGTCTCCAGGACCTCCAGCTGACCACGTCCACCCCTCAGCTGCAGCTCCCCATTTCCAACACATTTGGAAGCCAGAGCAGCCATCTTGGATAATCCTGGAAGCCGCAGCTCCGATCTTCGGGTGGGGCAACTCCCATCCTCTGACGCCTGCTGGAGGCTTGAAGCTCATTCTCACGTACCTCTCATACATTGCACTACTGAACACTGGGAGGTTTCATTACAATATGACTATTATACAGTAGATTTTCTTTTTTCTCCTTTTTAAAAAAATATTTGTTTTTATTTCTTTACGTTTCTTGCTTTCTTTTCCTTGTGTTTACCTGTTCCCTCAGAGTCACTTTCTCCCTTATTTACATGATGTTATTGTCCCCATAGGGGCTATTTGGTAAAGGATTGCATAGTGTCTGCTTTGGGCACTGCTATTATTGATCTAACACCTTAAAGAAAGCGTTTTGGAAACCTATAGGGCCACTATAAGCCTATAGGGGGAAATCTGCAATACCCCCAGATCTGCAGCACTAGAGACGAAGATACATGAACAACATGAAAAAACAAGGGAAGAAAATGATCCAAACAAATCTAGATTCTATAGTAATAGAATCCAATGACAGTATAGTAGAAGAAATGTCAGAAAAGGACTTCAGATTATATATGATTAAGATGATTTGCGAAGCAAAGGATGAGATAAGAGAGCAATTGCAGGCAATGAATGATAATACCAATAAGCTGAAAGAGAACCTGCAGAAAGCAAAAGATCATTTCAACAAAGAGATAGAGATTCTCAAAAAAAAAAAAAAAACCAAACGGAAATCCTTGAAATGAAGGAGACAATAAACCAAATAAAAAACTCAATGGAAAGCATCACCAACAGACTAGACCACTTGGAAGACAGAACCTCAGACAATGAAGCCAAAATATTTAATCTTGAAAATAAAGTTGCCCAAACAGAGAAGATGGTAAGAAATCATGAACAGAATCTCCAAGAACTATGGGACATCATGAAAAGACCAAATTTAAGAATTATTGGGATTGAGGAAGGCACAGAGATACAAACCAAAGGAATGAACAAACTATTCAATGAAATAATATCAGAAAATTTCCCAAACCTGAAGAATGAAATGGAAAATCAAATACAAGAGGCTTACAGAACACCAAATGCACAGAATCACAACAGATCTACAACAAGGCACATTATAATGAAAATGCCTAACATTCAAAATAAAGATAGGATTTTGAAGGCCGCGAGACAAAAGCATCAGATTACATATAGGGGGAGACCAATACAGATAGCAGCAGACTTCTCAACCCAGACTCTAAAAGCTAGAAGGGCCTGGACCAACATATTTCAAGCTCTGAAAGAACATGGTTGCCAACCAAGAATCCTATACCCAGCAAAGCTAACCTTCAGATTTGAAGATGAAATAAAATCCTTCCATGATAAACAAAAGTTAAAAGAATTTACAAATAGAAAGCCTGCACTACAGAATGTTCTCAACAAAATATTCCATGAGGAGGAAACAAAAAACAACAGTGGAGGTCAGCAAAGGGAGGAATTACCTTAGAGAAAAACCACTCAAAGGAGAAACCAAACCAACTTAAAAACCAAAAATAAGCCAAATGACTGGGAATGCAAATCATTTCTCAATAATAACCCTGAACATTAATGACCTAAACTCATCAATCAAAAGACATAGACTGGCAGAATGGATTTAAAAGAAAGACCCAACAATATGCTGCCTGCAAGAGACTCATCTCATAGAAAAAGACATCCACAGACTAAAGGTGAAAGGATGGGAAAAAAACATAACACACACATGGAACCAGCAAAAAAGCAGGGGTTTCCATCCTTATATCAGATAAAGTGGACTTCAAGCCAAAGTTAGTCAGAAGGGATAAAGAAGGACATTTCATACTGCTTAAGGGAACCATAAATCAGGAAGACATAATGATAGTAAATATTTATGCCCCAAACAATGGTGCATCCCTGTACATCAAATAAATCTTTCTCAATTTCAAGAATCACATAGACCACAACACAATAATTCTGGGCAACTTTGATGCACCGCTGTCACCACTTGATAGATCTTCCAAACAAAATCCAACCAAAGAAACCATAGAACTCAATAACATAATCAATAACCTACACTTAATAGACATACATAGAATATTCCATCCATCAACAAGTGGATACACTTTCTTCTCAGCAGCACATGGAACCTTCTCAAAAATAGACCATATGTTAGGTCACAAAGAAGCCCTTAGGAAAGGCAAAAAAATAGAGATACTGCCTTGTGTTCTATCAGATCACAATGGACTGAGTAGAAATCAACGACCTAGTAAAAAAAGGAAATTACTCCAACACTTGGAGACTAAATAATATGCTATTGAATGAAACATGGATAACAAAAAAACATCAGGGAGGAGATTAAAAAATTCTTAGAGGTCAATGAGAATGATGACACAAAATATTAAAATCTCTGGGACACGATGAAAGCAGTAGTAAGAGGAAAATTGATTGCATGGAGCGCATTCCAGAAAAAAATGAAAAGTCAACAATTAAATAACCTAACATTACAGCTCAAAGCCCTAGAAAAAGAAGAACAAAATAATATCAAAAGTATTAGAAGACAGGAAATAATTAAAATCAGAGCTGAAATCAATGAAATTGAAACAAAAGAAGCTATTCAAAAAATTGACATAACAAAAAGTTGGTTCTTTGAGAAAGTAAACAAAATAGACAAACCTTTAGCCACACTAACAAAGAGAAGGAGAGAGAAAACTCAAATTAATAAAATACATGATGCAAAAGGAAGTATCAAAACAGACACCACTGAGATACAGAACATAATGAGAAGCTACTTTGAAAATCTCTATTCCAACAAAATAGAAAGTAACGAACACATTAACAAATTTCTAGAGACATATACTCCTCCCAAACTGAACCAGGAGGACATACACGATTTAAACAGATCAATATCAAGCAATGAAATAGAAGAAGCCATTAAAAATCTACCATCCAAGAAAAGACCAGGACCAGATGGATTCTTAGCCGAGTTCTACAAGACCTTCAAAGAAGAACTCATTCCAATACTTCTCAAAGTATTCCAGGAAATAGAAAAGGAGGGTACCCTACCGAACTCATTCTATGAAGCTAATATCACCCTCATACCCAAACCAGGAAAAGACACATCAAGGAAAGAAAATTTTAGACCAATATCCTTGATGAATATAGATGCTAAGATCCTTAACAAAATATTGGCAAACTATATCCAAAAACATATTAAGAAAATTGTGCACCACGATCAAGTGGGGTTCATTCCTGGAATGCAAGGATGGTTTAACATCCATAAATCAATAAATGTAATCCATCATGTCAATAGACTTAAGGATAAGAATCATATGGTTATTTCAATTGATACAGAAAAAGCATTTGACAATATACATCACCCCTTCATGCTGAAAACACTAGAAAAAATAGGGATAATAGGAACATACCTGAACATTGTAAAGGTTATTTATGCTAAGCCCATGGCCAACATCATTCTTAATGGAGAAAAACTGAAACCATTCCCTTTAAAAACAGGAACAAGACAGGGATATACTCTTTCACGACTTCTATTCAACACTGTCATCGAAACTCTAGCCAGAGCAATTAGGCAGACTAAATAAATTTAAGGGATACAAATAGGAAAAGAGGAACTTAAGCTGTCACTATTTGCGGATGACATGATTCTATATTTAGAGGATCCAAAAACCTCCTCCAGAAAACTTCTAGACCTCATCAATGAATTCAGCAAAATAGCAAGCTATAAAATCAACACACATAAATCTACAGCATTTTTATATGCAAGCGATGAAACAGCTGAAAGGGAAATGAGGAAAACAACTTCATTTGCAATAGCCTCAAAAAAAAAAAATAAATAAAATACTTAGGTATCAATCTAACCAAAGAGGTAAAAGAACTCTAAAATGAAAACTACAAAACACTGAAGAAAGAAATTAAGGAAGACCTAGGAAGATGGAAAGAGCTCCCATGTTCTTGGATAGGCAGAATTAATATTGTCAAAATGGCCATACTATCTAAAGTGCTATACAGATTCAATGCAATTCCAATTAAAATCCCAATGATGTACCTCACAGAAATAGAGCAAGCAAGCATGAAATTCATCTGGAAGAATAAGAAACCCAGAATAGCTAAAGCAATCCTTAGCAGGAAGAATGAAACAGGGGGTATTGCAATACCAGAACTTCAACTATACTACAAAGCAATAGTAACAAAAATGGCATGGTATTGGCACCAAAATAGACAGGTAGATCAATGGTACAGAATAGAAGACATGGACACAAACCCAAATAAATACAATTTTCTAATACTAGACAAAGGTGCCAAAAATATGCAATGGAGAAAAGATAGCCTCTTCAACAAATGGTGCTGGGAAAACTGGAAATCCATATGCAACAGAATGAAACTAAACCCCTATCTCTCACCCTGCACAAAACTCAACCCACAATGGATCAAGGATCTTGAAATCAGACCAGAGACACTGCATCTTATAGAAGAAAAAGTAGGTCCAAATCTTCACTTTGTTGGCTTAGAATCAGACTTCCTTAACAGGACTCCCATAGCACAAGAAATAAAAGCAAGAATCAATAACTGGGATAGATTCAAACTAAATAGCTTTCTCTCAGCAAAGGAAACTATCAGCAATGCAAAAAGAGAGCCTACAGAGTGGGAGAATATCTTTGGCACTCATAATTCAGATAGAGCACTAATTTCCAGAATATATAAAGAACTCAAAAAACTCTACACCAAGAATACAAATAACCCAATCAACAAATGGGCTAAGGAAATGAACAGACACTTCACAGAAGAAGATGTATAAGCAATCAACAGATATATGAAAAAATGTTCAATATCTTTAGTAATAAGAGAAATGCAAATCAAAACCATCCAAGATTTCATCTCACCCCAATTAGAATGGCAATTATCAAGAACACAAGCAATAATAGGTGTTGGCGAGGATATGGGGAAAAAGGTACACTCATACATTGCTGGTGGGACTGCAAATTAGTGCAGCCACTCTGGAAAGCAGTGTGGAGATTCCTTAGAAAACTTGGATTGGAACTACCATTTGACCCAGCTATCCCAAAGGACTTAAAATCAGCACACTACAGAGATACAGCCACATCAATGTTCATAGCGGCTAAATTCACAATAGCCAGATTATGGAACTAACCTAGATGCCCTTCAATTGATGAATGGATAAAGAAACTGTGGTATATATACAATGGAATATTACTCAGCTATAAAGAATAATAAAATTATGTAATTTGCAGACAAATGGATGAAATTGGAGAATATCAAGTTAAGTGAGATAAGCCAATCTCAAAAATCCAAAAGAGGAATGAACTCACTGATAAGCGGATAATGACTCTTAATGGGGTGTGGGAGTGGGACAAGAATGGAGGAAGGAGGGACTGTATAGAGGGAAAAGAGAGGTGGGAGGGGTGGGGGGAAGAAAAAAAATAATGGAATGAATCAAACATCATTACTTTATGTAAATTTATGAATATGCAAATGGTATGCTGTTACTCCATGTACAAACAGAAACAACATGTATCCCATTTGTTTACAATAAAAATAAATTAAATAAAATAAATTGTACATGTCCTCCAGGTTCAGTTTGGGTGGATCATATCTCTAGAAATCTGTAAATGTCTTTGAGATTTTTTATTTTGTTGGAACATAGATTTTAAAAGTAATTTCATAATTATATTTTGCATTTCAGTAGTGTGTGTTGTGATATTTCCTTTTACATCATGAATTTTGGTAATGTGAGTTTTCTATTAACTTCTCTTCATAGTGTGGCTAAGGGCTTATCAAGTACTCTTATTTTTTCAAGGAACCAACTTTTTGTTTTTTTTCAATTTTTTGCATTGTTTCTTTTGTTTCAATTTTATTGATTTTTAGCTCTTATTTTAATTATTTCTTGTTTTCTACTACTTTTGGTGTTGATCTATTCTTTTTCTAGGGCTTTGAGCTGTAATGTTAGGTTATTTAATTGTTGACTTTTTCTTCTCTTATTGAATTGACACTGTACAATGAATTTTCCTCTTATTACTGCTTTCATAGTATTCCGAGATTTTGAAATGTTGTGTCATTTTTCTCGTTTACCTCTAAGAAGTTTTGAATCTTCCCCCAATGTCTCCTTTTATCCATGCATCATACAATAGTGTATTATTTAGTCTCCAGGTGTTGGAGTAGTTTCTACTTTTTATTTTGTCATTAATTTCTAATTTCATTCCATTATGATCTGAAAGAGTGCAAAGTAGTATCTCTTTTTCTATTTGCTAAGAGTAGCTTTGTGGCTTAACATGGGATCTATTTTATAGAAGGATGTAAGTGAGGCTGAGAAGAAAGTGCATTCACTCATTGATGGATGGAATATTATATATACATATTAATTCTAAATTATTGATTATGTTATTGATTTCTATGATTTCTTTGCTCAATTTTTGTTTGGAAGATCTGTTCAATGGTGAGATTGTTGTGTTACAGTCATCTAGTAAAGTGTTTTCGTCTATTTGCTTCCTGGAGTTGAGAAGGATTTGTTTAATGTACATGAATGCACATGTACATAAATATTTATGATTTTCATATCTTGCTGATTTATGTTTCCCTTAAGCAGTATGAAATGTCCTCCTTTACCCCTTCTGACTAACTTTGGCTTGAACTTTGCTTTATCTGATATAAGGATCGAGACCCCTGATTTTTTACTGTGTCTATGTGCATGGTGTGCTTTTCCCCATCCTTTCACCTTTAGTCTGTGGTTGTCTTTTCCTATGAGATGACTCTGTTGAAGAAAGCATATTGTTGGGTATTTCTTTTTAATCCAATCTGCTAGTCTGTGTCTTGATGAGTTTAGACCATTAACATTCAGGGTTATTATTGAGATATGACTTGTATTATTGGTCATTTGGACTTATTTTTGACTTATAACTTGACTTGATTTCTCCTTAATTGACTATTTTTTAGGGTAGTTCCTAACTTTGCTGACTTTCATTGCTGTTTTTCACTTCTTCCTCATGGAATATTTAGCTGAGAATGTTCCATAGCATAGGCTTTGTATTTGTAAATTCTTTTAGATTTTGTTTATCATAGGATTTTATTTCATCATTAAATCCAAATGTTAGTTTTGTTGGGTATAATGTTCTTGATTGGCATCCATTTTCTTTCAGAGCTTGAAATATGTCATTCTATGCTTTACTTGATTTTAGGGTTGGGCTGAAAAATCTGCTGATATTCATATTGGTTTCTCAATATGTAATATGCTTTTCTCTCACAGCCTTTAAAATTCTCTTTATTTTGTATGTTATGTATTTTCATTATAATGTGCCTTGGAGTGGATCTGTTGTAATTTTGTATGCTTTGTGTCCTTTAAGCTGCTTTTATTTGATTTTCCATTTCATTCGTTAGATTTGGAAATTTTTCTGCTATTTCTTCACTGAATAGGTTATTCATTCCTTTGGCTTATGTCTCTGTGCCTTCCTGTATCCCAATGATTTTTAAATTTGGTCTTTTAATGTATACCATAATTTTTTGAAGTTTCATTAATGATTCCTTTCCATCTTCTCTGTTTGAACAACTTTGTTTTCAAGACTAAATATTTTGTCTTCTTTGTCTGAGTTCTGTCTTCCAAGTGATCTTGCCTTTTGGTTATGTGTTCTATTGAGTTTTGAATTTGGTTTATTGTTTCCTTCATTTCAAGGATTTCTGTTCGTTTTATTTTCAGAATCTGTCTTTTTATTGAAATGATCTTTTGTTTCCTGCAATTGCTCTTTTAATTCTTTATTTGTGCAATCATTTGTTTCCTGCATTTGGTATTTTATCTTATTGTTCATTTCTAGGGTCATTTTAATTATGTACATCCTGAACTCCCTTTCTGGCATTTCTTCTTTCATGTTGTCACTGGGTTCTATTTATATAGCATCTAGGTTTGCTTGGGACATTTTCTTCTCTTGTTTTCTTATGTTGTTCATGTATCTTCCCCTCTAGCACTGCAAATTTGAGGTCTTCCAGTTCCCCCTAACGACTTATAGTGTCCCTGCAGATTTCTAATATATCACCTTGAAGTGAGAGATCAATATTATTAGTGCACCAATCAATATGCCTTCTTAACTCAAATAGTCCCTATTAAGATATTAACTGTTTTGTCTTAATAAACAGAGATAATTAGTTCAAATTATTATCTATAGCAAAACCAATAGGTTTTCAATAAGGGCCACAATTTCTAATGCTGGACAAAGGGGATAGGGTTGTGTGTAGGATACAATGTTAATGAGATAAGAAGTGAGTCTATAGAGATACTGTGTTGTAGGAATATTGAAAACAGAATTAAAAGAAATAGTTTTTTAGCATGAGAAAAGGAGAAAAAGTCTCCAAGAAAACAGATATATAAGAGGAAAATAGAGTGAGAAAAATATTAATAAAAGAAGAAAGTAGAAATATAATGGGTATAATAATCTTAGTATTACTACTAATTAAAAAAGATTTCAGAAATAAAATTATACTGTGCTGTTCAAACCTTCTATTCTTCAGTAGCCTGATGCTTGAAAGGAAGTTGATAATCCAATGTTCCAAGAAGGGTGCTATCCCACTACCTCCAGGTCAGGAATAATCAATGCTTATGGGAAAAGGTGACTGCCATGCTGACAGATGATCAGCCACAGTGTGGACACTGGAGACCGAGGATCTGATAGCATGGGCCTGGGCTTAATGCCATAGATTTGTGAGGCCAAAAAAAATTACTATACTTTTAAAATTAAATTCTGATTGGAAATAATTCAAGTGAGCAGAAATCTGATTCTTGGTATTTTTACTTCTCGAAATACTTTAACTACACTCTGGATCCACATACTAAAAATGGAAAGATAATTATTTTTGATAGATCAAAATACTCTATGCAGGAACAACTGTAGAAATGGAAGAACAACTATCAAAGCACTGTCTCATGCTGTGTGTGTGTTCTTAAAATAAGTAGTTTAGTCAGAAAATAGGTTCAAAAGAGCAGCAAACTCCCCACCTTATTTTAATGTATACTTGATCAATGTCAAAATGCTATGGTTGATGATCATTACAACTATACAACCTGAATGATATTCTCGCTACAGAGGTCTCAGAGTTGCAGGATTCATAGTCACCCAGGCACCTCTAAGGATTCTGGGCAGTGTTGTGTGGTGTTCTGCCCATGTTTCCCTCACCAGAGGTATGTGACTGATGTTGACCCCCAAAGACCATGAACATTCTAGTATAGTGCTATGTTGGTGCAGCCCACAGAATAGTGACTCCTTGGAACTCTGAGACCCCAGAAATTCTCAGTATTGTAGTTCACTAAAGTAGCCCTGACATTAGAGTTCTCGTAAACAGCAGGTCATTGATTATTCAGAGAAGTATAGTACATTCTAAGTAGAACGCACCATCAAGACTCCCAGGATCTGAATACTGCAAGCCTGCCTCCATACCTCTGAGGAGTCTGGATAGTGCAATGCAAAGCTTACACATGTAGCCCTCAATAGAAAGTTGCCTAGGAGCTACAGGCCCTGAGGCATTCTGCCCTTCTGCCTGCAGAGATCTCAGTTGGAGGCCTCTCTGAGTGGAAGACCACATTGGCACCTGGGCCACTCGAAGAACTTTGGACAGTGTAGTTTACTTCTCTGCCCCACAGTCCTCACCAATGAGGATCCTGGGAGAGTTTTGTGTCTGAGGTTTCTGGGTAATGTAGTCCAGTGTTTTCTGTGTATATCCCTGCTGGGGGATCCATGAGAACAGCAGGCCACATGTTTACCTTGGTACCTTGAGAATTCTAATGGAATACAGTCCTGTACCAATGCAGTCCCCACTGTGGAGGCCTCTGGAAAATCTAGGCTTCACATCTAGGTTAATCTCAGGATTTATTGGTAGTGTACTTTGACCTGAAGTATGTCCAGCCCCCACTGTGGAGTCCTCTTGAAGTTGCAGGCTGAAATTCACCTTGGCAAAACACTCAAGGATTTTAGATAATATAACCCTACAGTTTTCAATGCAGAGAAGCTTGGGAGTTGCTGGCACTATGTATTGTGGGTAATGTAGTCTTGTGTTTTGGCCATTCAACACAGAGAAAACTGGTAGCTCAAGTACTATTAGAATTGTGGGTAATTCAGTCCAGTGGTTTGCTCACTCAACATGGAGGATTCTGTCAATCACATAGGACTATTGGTAATTAAGGACAGTGTTCTTTCTCAATTATTACAGATAATCTTGGAACCTAGAGCACCTGGGAATTTTGGGTACACAAGGCTAATGGTTTATCTGATTACCACAGAGAATACTGGGTGTTGCAGCTCCTGAGAGTTCTAGATAATTTAATCTAGTGTTTTATGTTCACAGATCTGCTTGGAGAAGGGCCACACTAACTGCAAACTCTGCTTTTCCTGGTACCAGGAGATTCCAGGTAGTGCACTCTAACATTTCAGTCTTCATCACAGAAACCTCTAGAAGTTGCAGAGTTCAGGCATCCCCAGGGAATTTGTGCACTAAAGTTTGGTATTCCATTCTTGCAGTTCTCACTCCAAAGGCTCCTGGGAACAGCAGGTACCTAAGGGTAACACATAGCACAGTTTCTCATTCTGCCAGCCCGTCCCTCACTGTAGAAGTCTCTGTGAGCTGCAGGTCCCTAAGGGCTATTGGTAGTGCACTGTGTCATTTGGCCAGTGCTATCTTTATTGCACTGGGCCCTGGAAAGTGTAGACCCTGAAGGACACTGGGAAGTACAGTATATTGTAAATTTTGCAGCCCAGACCAGACAACCTCCTAGGAGTTGCTTGCTACATTTCCAAACAGTTAACCCTGAGAACTCTGGGCAATGTGGTCCAGCATTCTGCTGATCAGCGATGAACAATATGGCCCCCAGAAACTTTGGACCATGTGCTTGCCCTGGTTTCCCAAGGGTTCTGAGTAGTGTAGCTCAGAATTCTGCCTTCCTAGCCCTCTCCATAAAGGACTATTGGAGCTGTAGCAGTATGTATGCCCAGGTAACCCCAGGGATTCTGAGCAGTGTATTCTGGCATCTATTGCCACAGCTGTCACTACAGTGTCTTCTGGGAAATGCCAGATAGCCTACCCATCTGTGTACAGACTCACCAAGAAAGTCCCAGTATCTTTTCTAAAAATCAAGGTCACATAGTTAAAGAACTCTTTCCACAATGTTATTGCACTGGTACATCAAATTCTCATTGCTTTAATTACTGTAACACTGAAAAAAAGAGAGCCTTAAAAACAGGAATACAATTAAGAAGTGAGGTGGCACTAGCCTTCCCTCAATCCCTCATGAGGCTCCAGGACTTCCAAGCCATTCCTGCAACATTCTGAGGTTGTTTCTCAGTGTTTCTCTTTTCAGTGTCCTGGGATTCCTCCCCAGATATACACCCAATTTACAAAAATATTATGTTATGTCATCATATTATGAGGATGAGCAGATAAAGCCTCAACTAAGGATGCTTTGGAAAAGTAAGACCAGCTAAATCATTAACTATGAAAGTAAGAACATGGCAGTGCTTCCTTCTCAGCACATAGAATAGTGGATTGTTGTATCCCATGGGGGCTTGTGTAATGGGGGGTGAAGTGCACAATGTCAATATCCACCCAGGCACTGGGAACCAAGTAAGAGCAGGTGAGAGCTGATGACTCATTTATTGCAGAAGCTGCTGCTTATTTTATTATTGAGTACCTATCCATTCAGCGTGTCAATCAGCATGTCACACCACTCGAAACCACCAGTCATTTTTTCTCCTAGAACCACCAATCATTTGAGGGTTTTGCATTTTGCACCAATGGGGATATATTACTCCACAGTGGATGACAGGCTTTCCCTCATTCTTCCTCACCTTTTCTTCAAATCCACTTTGGTTATCCTGAAGCCACAATGATGTTTCACATGTTGGTGCCAAGGAGACATAGTTTCCAGGTATTCCCAGGGGAGGCATCTATCTTCCTATATGTGTCTCAAGGAGAAAGAGGTTCTTGTCACCAGAGTCATGGCCCCAAGGTGTCCTCAGTCTTAATTTCTCTCCCCCATGGGCACAGGACCCACATCCCTGGCAGGCAGGTGATTCAAGGGGATCAGGAAAAGCAGTCCTGAGATCCACCTGCTGGTCACTGTGAGAAAAAGAGTACACTTAATGCTCACTGTTCAGCGGTGCCTCTGCACTTCCTTGTGGCAGTTCTGTTGAAGCTCTGAAACTCATGGTTTTTATTTTTCTAGGCCATGATTTTGGTAACTTGGGGATAGGAAGAACAGTAGAGTAAAACAGACATTATAATCTATGTACATTTATGATTCCATGACCAATGTGATCATACAATATGTACAATCACAAAATTGAGAAATTACATTATGTTTATGTATGATTTATCAAAATGCATAAATATGTTCTACTGCCATGTGTAAATAATTAGAACAAATTTTAAAAATTTAAAGAAAACAGCAATAAAACCCACCATTCCATGTTTGATGAGAAAGTTTGGTGATAGCAAAAGCAAAATGTATTGTTGACAAGCCAAAGTTCATTGATTTCTTATATATCAGCAATAGTTTGTAGGAAAATTGGAATTTGAAACCAGACTAAGAAAGAATTATAAACAATAACATTTATCATAACATCCCCAAAATTGAAAATTTTAAATAACTTATGAATTACAATTATACTTTTAGAAACTAAGAAACACAATTGAAAGAAACAAAGCAAAATATAAATGATTGCAGAGATATTCCTTGTTCATGTCTCTACATAGTATGATATTTACTCAAATTTGATTTATGGATAGGTGAAATCACACTCAAATATCCAGTGCACTGTTTCTGAACTTAGAATAGATGGCACAGACTGCAGAAGGACCAAAAATAAACTTCCAAATCTTGATCCCAACACCTGTTAGAAAGCTGGAACAGTGGTCATAACGTGATGTACTGTGAACTTGCCTGGGCAGGGTAGCACATGTCTGTAGTCCCAATGGCTCAGGAAGTTAAGGCAGAAGGATTAAGAATTCAATGCCAGCCCCAGCAAAAGCAAGGTTTTAAGTAACTCAGTAATACTCTGTCTCTACATAAAATACAAAATAAGGATAGGGATGTGGCTCAGTGTTTGAGTGCCCCAGAATTTAATCCCTGGTATGAAAAAGAAACTACAAAAAACAAAAACAAACAAACAAAAAGTAAAATAACAACAAATATCCCACAGGTTGAAAGTAATGCTGCTCAAAACACAATTGACATTGTCTGGTAAATAAAACACAGGAAGAGGTTGCTGAGCACCAGCTGATTGCAAAAAATGGGTGAATCCTAAGCATGTGCCAAAGGACAGAATGCTCATATCTGCTCTGGTGCTTGGTACATTCTTTTCTTTGAGGGGAAAACTGCAGATTTTAGGTAGTGAACATGTATTATCCCAGCAACATGAGAGGCTGAGGCAGGAGGATGGCAAGTTCAAAGCAGTCTCAGTGACCTTGTCTCAAAATTAAAAAGTAGAGGGTTGGGAATATAGCTCAGTGGAAAAGTGCCCCTGGACAGATAGTGAAACCCCAGTACTGTTATGGGCTGACAAATCTGGCTCCATGAGAATGTTATAGGCCAGAATCTAAGGGAAATGACTAAACAGACTCCATTTTGCTTTGAGACTCCATGTTATGTAGGAAATAAGTTTCTCCCATGGGAACATGCCACCTCTGTGCCCATCATCAGTTACTTAGTGTGACATGTTTAATAATATACAATGGCAACTCCTATGTAGTAACCAATGTGCCATGTAAACAGTAATTGTGTGGATGTTAGCAACCATTCTTTAGTTTGTACATAGGTAAGGGTCAGTTTGACCCACTTCTCCCTCTGTTGATGATCTCTTGATGTTAGTTTGTAATTTTGAATCATAGCAACAGACACCTAAGATTTATGTGATTTTTGGAATAAAAAACCCTACAACCCTGTGGTCGGGGCTGTTCTCCCAATAGCCATTTTTTGGGGCATTGTATGAGACAGTCAGCTGGCCAGCTTAATAAAGACTTTCAAATTTCTCAGTGGTGATCAGTCTGTTCTTAAGTTGTGCCCTGTAACATTTGGATGCCCCAGCGAGATCCTCGCTGCCTGGTTGGTAACCACTGCTCACCACTGACCTGGAAACTCCTGTGGAGGGGAGAGGCCACAACGTTGCTCCCAGGGGAAGGCCTCTGAGAGATGTTCCTCAGCCCCAGGCTGCATGGTCTGTGGAGCCCTGCCCCAGGACTGAACTAAATTTTCAGAGAGAGTCACCTGTTTCTGCACCCCTGGGGGACAGGTAAGTCTGTTTCTGGTGAATCCGCATATGAGGATTCTGAGGAAGGCTGGATGCAGCATTACTTCCCAAATCCGGGACTGGCAAGATGTTGCTCAGTTCCTCTGGTCTGGAATCTGGAGTGGCCGCTTATCTGCATCTTCAGTGTTTTATCTGTTCTGTGTTTGTCCTTTTCTGTTTTTTTGTTGCCTTTAAGTGTAAGCATGGATCAGTCTCCCTCACGTCAGTCATGTACTCCCCTCCAGTGCATATTAACTAATTTCCAGGAATTCCAGAAGAGAGCCAGTGACTACAGAACCCACTTGATGTCTTTTCTCCCTCTAAATTCTGTAAGAGAAAATGACCAAATTTTGAGGTCAGATGGCCCCCTCAGGGGACCACCAAATTGTCTTTGGGCAGCCTGAACAATCTGATCAAATGTTTTATAGTAAAATTTGGAAAAAAAAATGGTTAAAAAGGTTTTTAACCATGTTCACTGAAGCTTACATTAAAATGTAAACTGCTGCCAATAGGAACTTCCAAATCTTGGAGTTGATCCACCAAAATGCCAGGTTAAAATTTTGATGGCTGCTATCGAAGAGAACAGAAAAACCAGTTTAGAACAAGACCCCAACCTGAGGGGGCTCTCCCAAAAAAAAAAAAAAAAAAAAAAAAAAACAATGGAAGCAGCTCCCTTGCTGTCTCTTCGGGAAACTCCTTCAGGAAGGGATAGGACATAACCTTTGTCTATATTCTCTTGTTTTGCATCTCAGAATGGAGGCCAAAAAGGACTTTTAAAATTCTATTTTTTTTAATTCATAATTTCGATCTGGTGCACATAGGTTAATTTTTTATCAGACCTATTTTATCCAACTATAAAGTTTTCTTAATGCTGGTTCATTCAAAGACCAGTTTACAAGGGTTAACTCTCAATCTAATGGGTTTTAAAAATAAGCTATAAGGTCTTTGTCCATCTATTTTATGTATATGTACACTGGTGTATTGTCATGTCTACATATATTTGGTACCAAAGTTGACATATGATCTCATAAATTAAAATTAAAAAAAAAATCCAAATATTTTTGATTCACATGATTTAAAAGGTTTTTAAATTGGGTAAACAAAAGTATGGCTTTCAAATTACTAACACAGTTTTGTTTCCAGGTGGTCAAAAAAAATAAATAAAATGTTAATTTTAAAAAATGTCTAATATTCATTGTTTCTAGGTTTTTTAACAGGAAAGAAATGACTGATATGACTCAATATAATTCTCTGATATCTTGGCTTTTAAAAAATAACTAAATTAGATTTAACACATATGGAATTGATCATGGATGTGTTTGTTAGAGACATCGGATTGGTTCAGAGTGTTAAAATGCTAACTGTTAAATATAACATCAAGTACTCTTAACTCCTTAAATTCTACAGGATAACATACTTAAAACATTTTTTGGTGTTTTCATAAATTGGTAAATAAAAAAGGTTTAAATTTACTTTATGTTATCACTAAAAACATGATTACTAAAAGTCTTAACAGGTATTATTCTATATAAAGGGTCCAAAAGTTTCAACTATATTTAAATAGAATTCTATAAGTAACAAAATATTTCATTGGATTAAAATGGGGTAATTTATCTGAATTCAGAAATTTATAAGGGTTGTTTCAGAATATAAATTTTAAAAAGGGGATCAATAGATTAAAACATTACAAGGTTTTAGATATAAAATATATTTAATAAAAATGTCTCCAGGTAAATTGTTTTTATGTGATAAAATAAGGCTGTAATACATTTAAGTAAACAACAAGAGTGTTTAAGTGATTAAAAAGTGTTAATTAAGGTAAATTTTAAAAGGGTTACGTGTATATATAAATAACACAACAGTTAAAGCTATTCAAGGTTTTTTTTCCTAAGGTCAAATATTAATGTACTGATATAAACCAAATTTCAGTATATATGCTAAAATGACCAATAATTCTGAAATCATTAATTTACTCTTAACATTGTGTCTGTTAACTTTTATTCTCTAGAGCAACTAGTCTTAAAAATTGGGGGTTTGTACAACTCTAGTTAAACAGCAACTGTTAAAGTATTGTACTACATTACAAAGTCTAAATTTTCTTTAAGAGTTAAACATGGCTAATATAAAAACATCAATGTAATTATGATTCTCTCTTATATATATTAAATGTGTTCATATCTTCCAGATATACAAGTCTTTAAAAGTTTTAAAAGAACATTTTATCAAGCTGGTATTCTCCAACCTAAAGTTGTAATGGTAAATTTAAACTTATCAAAATAAAAAAAGATTATTGGGGATTTATTTATATCATTTAGTATTCTGTAACTGGACCTGAACCTTATGTTGCCTTGTGCACTGGGATAAAAATGTAAATGTATTTCTAAAAGATCATGAGAGTCTGATATGTTCAAAAGTTAATATCATGAAACAGGAAAACTTTTTGCCACTTTACTACACAAAAGGAAAGCTAAAAGTTCTCTCAGCTTTCTTTGATTCATATTTCAGGTGTAATATCATACTCTGTTAAGTAACATTTATATAAACTTAAAAAAACAATATATGTAAACTTTATAAAATGATATTTAAAAAAAGATAAAGATCAGCTTCAGAACTACACCACTTTACCTAATATTTATGAAGAGCCCTGCCTTACCTGAGATAGGCTCTGCTTCCTATACTTAAAGATTGATTTTTTGTTATAAAATTACTGTGATCTCAAACAGAAAATATAATATATAGCTCAGCCAAAATTTAAGATAGTTATTACACAACTAAATATGTTTTTACTGTTGTTAATTCCATTTTGTATTTTCCTTGTAAACTCTGTAACTGTTGACTGTTTTACAGAGGTACTGCTTCAAGAACAATCTAAATTAATTTGAGATAATAAGCCATCACCTATGGAACAGATAATATAGTCCCCAATTTAATAAAATTCAGTAAATGACTGTAAAGTCATAGACATTAAAGTTAAAGCCCCGTGCTCTTACTGTATGACTGGTGAAACTCACTTGCTGGATGTTTAAGATCAAGACTTAAAGATTAAGATTAAAACAAAGGGGTCAAGAGAATCAGTATTTGGTTCTTGCCCTCACAGTCAGCCTAAACACAGGAAACAAGAGAACTTCTCTAAGGAGCTTTGCAACTCTGGGCCACACAACCTTCCAATCAGGGAGATTGATGAGACCACTAGAGGATGAAAAGCCAATCAGTGCACCTGCTGTAGAGGAGGGTCCTTGGGAAAGAGAGCCATCCCTAATGCTTCCAAAGGAAGCCACCTCATCAAGGAGACCCTACCAGGTGAATGGCACTAACGTAGCTAAGAAGCTGCTCTCAAGTTCCCCAAGAGTGACCCCTGTGGGAACTCAGCTGACTCTTAACAGCAGATAGGAACAAGGTCAATTTGACAAGCTTGGTCTTAAACACCTAGCAAAACAGTTAAAACCAAAACACAGTCATTCCTGGACATTTTAAAAACAAAACAATAGTTATTTTCATGTAACTTAAGATGTACACTTGTGTTAGCCCCAAATTAAATAAAACTGGAGGTAACAAAAACTATTCTTAGACAAAAATGCCTGATAACTATCAAGAGAAACTGTTAGAGTTATAAGTTTTTAGTCAGTTTAAGAGCTACAGAACATCATAACCTCTGATACAGGTACATTTAATCCATATTTGCTGGTATGATTCTCTAGCCCTGAGTAATAAAAATAAAGGGATCTCTACTAAACAAAAAGATCATACCAGTAAAAAGATATTTTCCAAAAATCAGATGACATTGAGTAACTTAACTAAATGTTGTGTTTACATTCCTGATAACTCCAACAGTGTTAAGATTTACAATTAAGGCCTTATCCTCTCCAGCCTTGTTAGACTTTGTTAGGCCTTTTATGTAAACAACGTCTCAGCTCTTCCACCTCTGGTAAGAGATTATTAATCTCTATCAACTTCATGATATTCATTGACATGTTCCAGATGCTATTTATTTTGTACTCATGTTTTTTTTTTTTGTTTGTTTCTTTCATAGAACAAGACTTTTACCCCTAGAAAGATCCAGTTTCTAAAAAGGAACTTTTTACTGCTTGCCCCATCCTACATCACCCTCTCTCAGCTTGAAGCAGAAAGAGCGGTCATCACCCTTTTTTCCTTATAGCAGAAAAAGTCCCTAAAATTAGAGGGGTAATAATAAAAAATTTAAAAAGACAGTCAATCTAGATAGGTAAATTGGGTTAAATCACAAAAATAAGGGCCAGTTTGGGCCCAGAAAGTTGGAGGCAAATGACTTCTGAAAGATTAAAATGTTAATGCTTCCAGAGCCCTTCCTCCACCCTTCCCAAGAGCCTGCTCCTGTTCTAACCTGTTATTAAGTCTCTCCAACAGGATCAACTTATGAGAGAACGAGCCCCAAGAGACCACTGATTTCCAAAACCCATTTCAGTCAGAAGACTATGTCTACATCAAATTGTTCCAGAAAGGACTAACACCTGGCTAAAATGGAAGGAAACTTACTCACAACATGGACTCATCATATCTGAGTTAAGGCAACAGAAAAATGGACAGCCCTCAGAGACCCCAACCACTGTCTAAAGATAAGACTGAAAACATGTTAATCATGTTTTTCCTCTTACACAACTAATGAATCAATGATTTGATTATTTACCAAAAAACAGTGGGGAATGTTATGGGCTGACAGATCTGGCTCCATGAGAATGTTATAGGCCAGAATCTAAGGGAAATGACTAAACAGACTCCATTTTGCTCTGAGACTCCATGTTATGTAGGAAATAAGTTTCTCCCATGGAACACCCCACCTCTGTGCCCATCTTAGTGTGACATGTTTAATAATATACAATGGCAACTCCTATGTACTAACCAATGTACCATGTAAATGGTAATTGTGTGGATGTTAGCAACCATTCTTTAGTTTGTACATAGGTAAGGGTCAGTTTGACCACTTCCCCCTCTGTCAATGATCTCATGATGTTAGTTTGTAATTTTGAATCATAGCAACAGACACTTAAGAATAATGTGATTTTTGGAATAAAAACCCCTACAACCCTCTGGTCAGGGCTGTTCTCCCAATAGCCATTTTTTGGGGCATTGTGTGAGACAGTCAGCTGGCCAGCTTAATAAAGACTTTCAAATTTGGACTTCTCAGTGGTGATCAGTCTGTTCTTAAGTTGTGCCCCATAAGAAGTACCTAAAGCAAAAAGAAAAGCAGTGCTGTTTTCAGAGATGCAGTCTGGAGGCAATATTACTCTTTTTAGAAATCCATAGGACAGGCCTCAACTGGCAAAATCTGAGGTTGTGAGTCTGTAAATCAGGCACTGCCCTACTTTATGGCCTGCACACAGCACCTTGCAATCCAAGTGGCTCTTGGGGCTTACTTCTCCAGGAGGAAATTTCCAGGATCCAATGATGGGACTGTGCCACCAGGAAGCTGCCTATCTCTGCTGACACAACATTTGCACATAGACCCTCCTCCAGGTGCAAATTCTGAGGACTGCTGCTGGGGTGGGTTGGTAAATCCTACAAGTAAATAAAGTCCACAACCCACTGGTGGGAGCAGGAATATGGTCTATGTGTGGCACCACACAACCTCAAGTGGAGAGGCAGACACAGCATCCAGCCCACCATCCTGGGCCCCTACAGCCAGGGTCAGCATGCTTGTCCACCACCTACCTCTCTGAAGAATATGTCCCAACATTGATCCCAGCAGCCTCCTCAGGCTTCCAGAGACCAAATGATCATAGAATACACTGACTTTAAAATGTTCTGGCATCCCAGTTTCTCTTCACCAAGTGCCACTGAGCCAGGATCTGCCGTGCACTCCTTTCCACTACCATGGGATGTGCAGTGCATTCTGCCATCCTCCTCTGGCAGGTGCACAGGAACTTGGCCACCAGCCTCTAAGGCTTCCTTTTCCCAGTCATACTTGGTGTCTCTGAGGTAAAAACTATCACTACCTCATCCTGCCTCACCCTCTCTTTTCTCCCTGTAAGATGTGTCTCAGAATACCTCAGAATTTGCTTCACTCTTAAAGATGAGCTGTCATGACTTGGTCAGTTCTGGGTATACGTAGGTGTAAGAGGAAAGGGCTGGAGAAGGCATGTTTCTCTCTGCCCTGAGCATATAAAGCAGGAAAACCAACTTTGATCTTGTGGCTTTAGATATAGAACACAAGTCTTGGGTAGAGATTGTGCTGGTCTCTCTCCTGCCACAACTGTGACAAGATTCCCTTGTGTCCAGCAACCCAAGGCATGCCTGACCACCAGGTATGTGGTTCTGCTTCTGCTTTTTCTACCTGCTCATTCATCAGAACTTGGAGAGCACTCTGAGAGACAGAAGCAGAGGACATCCACAGCCTGTAATTGGAAAGCAGGGGCAGGCCCACAGCCTTGAGGCAGCTGAATGGGAACAGTACAAGAAGACACCCAGGGATTAAAGGAGATTTAGTTTTAAGCTGAAAGGTGTAACAAGGATACAATTCAAAAGTCCAAGCCAGGATCACCAGGTTGAAGGATCAGAACAGCAAAATAAGTAGGAACCCAAAAGCTCTGAGCAGGCAAAGCCAGGTTGTCTTTCAAGAACTGAACACCTTGCTTAACATACCAACTTCTTTAAAATGGTGATCTTTTTTACATTTCTGAAGGGAAAAGTGTTTCCAGCTTAGAATTCTGCCCCTGCCAAATGGTTAGACAGGTGGGAAGGTGGATTTCAAACATTTTTAAGACTCAACAATTCAGAAAATTTGCATCCTTTGTGCTTCGTTGTGATAGCTAATTGAGAATGCTCTCTAAGAAAACAAGGGTGTCAAGGAAGAACAAGATCGACATTCTGCAAGCAATGGAGCCACCCTGCAAAGCAGGGATTGGAGGTTCAACCATGGCAATACCACCCCTCCCAACCTTGGAAGCTAACCCTTGTAGTGGCAACAGGAAGAGGCGGTCCCATGCAGAGAATTCTCAGAAGGGGTTCTCAAAACCCTGGGAGATATTATGGGTGTGATAAAAGCAGAAGTGTGGGGGAAAAAAGGCAAATAGAATGCAGGTGTGATGGTGTGCACCCATAATTCCAGTGTCTGGGAATGCTGATGCAGGAGAATCTTGAGTTCAAAGTCAGCCTCAACAAATTAGAGATACCTTAAGCAACTCAGCAAGACCCTGCCTCTGTATAAAATATTAAAAGGGCTGGGATGTGGCTCAGAGGTAAAAGGGCTGCCTCTGGTTTCAATGTCTGGTATCAAAAATAAATAAACAAATAAATGTATACAGAATCTTCATGAAAACAAAAGGGTAAAGGGAAAATAATATACATAGGGCAAAATGGGGAGCTGTCTAGTGGTCAAGGTGCCTGTTTGTGGTGTGAGAGAAGCCCCCTGTGGTGTTTGGGGAACTTTCAAGGGTACCAGGTGAGTCACCTGGGGTGGCCTGTTATCTTTACCTGCTGGACCTTGCTGGGTTTAGTGGTCATGGCTAATGCAAAGTCCCTCAGCCTTTGGCACACCTCCCTGGAATAGTGCTGGCTTTTGAGTCATTTGGGGCAGATGGAGTGGGGCAGTGGGTTCCTGGATGAAGACAGTGAGGACAGTGGTTTCAGATCAGGTTCCTCCACATTTTTCCTGATCAGGATCAGCTCTCTGAGGATGATGGCACTTGTCACCCTGAACCCCCATCCACAAACCTTCTAGAGGACATCTCTCATGTCCACAGCCTCTCCCACAGGAATGCAAATTCCCTGACACAAACACAGAGCACTGCAAAGATTCTGAATGAGGAGGCCCTCAGGGCCATGCGCCCTACTGGTCCACTACTCTTCCTAAACCCAGGATTCCTCCACAATCCCAGACCTGTGGGAAACAGTGACTCCCACCACACTGCCTGAGACTCATTTCCTGTTCACCCAACTTCAACCTCTCTTGCCTTCTCATCCCCTCCTAGTATTTCCCTCCATGACTTACTCCTGTTTAGTCCTTGCCACACTTCCATTCCTATCACACTGAGACTCCCTGAGGCCTAGATATGAGATGCACTTGCTATCCATGTAAATGTTACTGACCACAGGTTCTATCATTCACCCAAGCACAGGTGGCAGATGGGAGGAAATGGTCATAAAGATGACCTCAGCCACCTAGTCCTGAGAAGCAGGGGGAGTGCATCTTGGGCCTAGCTCACATCCAGCAAGAAACGCTGATGCCATACAGCTTATGGTGTTGTGGCCCTAACCTCTTGCTCCTCCCACCAGTTCCCCACTAGGGCCTTGGTGGTACATCCAACCCTTTGGCACCCCTGGTAGAACCAGTGTAGACATATACCCCCAAACCTCTTCTGCAGCAGTAGCTCAGGTTGGTCAGCACCACCACAGCTAGTCTCCTTACATTCATGTGGTAGTGGATGTTATTCCAGAGCTGCACCAGCTGCCTGCTGCCTCCTGGCACCTGGCAATTCTGGAAGAAGAACATGCTGAGCCTTGGCTGCTCTCAGCTCCCTGGCTGCCAACCCTGCAAACCAAACTTGAGGAAGGGAGTAATGTCTAGGATTGAACACAATGATCATCAAATCCACAGAGTGGTGAAGCAGGGCAGGTACTACCCTGCCTACAAGGCTCTGAAGAATTACCCTGAATGCACAGGCACTTTTCAAGCCATGCTAAGAATGTTACCTCACCCTCCAAGTAGCCAGACCTGCCAACCCACCTTCACATCCTTCACCTTTTCCAACAGAGAATGGTTCTCAGCTGCACGGGAGAAGAAGTTAAGGCATGGGGAGAGAAGCCTGACAACCCATCCTTGGGTGGGTGCACAGCAAGCATGACACCGCAGTCAGTGCCACAGATTTTGAACCCAAGGAGCCAGTGTTGAACCACACCTTAAGTGAATGATCACCTAGTAGGGCCAGGCCCTTAGATGCTAGGGATGTTCAAAGCTGAGTGGGATAAAGAGGACCCTATCCTTGACCAGTGAGACCTGAGCCAGATTTGACCACCAACCAAGCACGCCCAGACTGGCACTCCCAGTACCCTCTGCAGTCCCTCCATTTACTCAACCCTGACTGTCCACCATGTTGCCTCTGGTACAATGTCCACAGAACTGGCAGAAGGTACTGGGAATAATGTGCCCTGATCTCTGAGGTTGGGATCCCATGGCTCTCTGCCATTTTCTGCCTGCCCTGATCCAGATGCAGGACTTGGCTCTGGTAAGAAGTCCCTGCATAAAACATGTTTTTCCCTGTGCTAGGTGTGGTGGCCATGTTCCCTCAGGTCTCAGCTACATGTTGCATCATCAGACATACCTGTGAGCCATTGTGACTGAGGTTATAACCCTCTCTGGGTCTTCTCCTCAGCAAGACGAGGTAAGGCAGGCTGCAGCTTCTGGCAGAGGGAGGAAAATATCAACAGGGCCTAGACAGAAATGTCTTGGGAGTTCTAGGATGAGGAAGAGGTCACATACTCTCTAAGGGATCTGGGGGCCCAGAGAAAGAACTGAAAATTGCACAGGCCCAGAGACAGTGCCTGGGGGTCCTGCCAGATGTATACCTGCTCCTTACAGAATCCTTTGGCTGCTGGGTGGATTTAGCAAGTCCCTAAGCAACTGAGTAAGTACTTGAATAAAAATTAAAAATAAAAATAAATGAATAAAAAAGGTTTGGGATGTGGTTCAGTGAATGAGTATCCCCAGATTCAATCCCTGGTACCAAAATATCCCCTTTGGGCCAGAAATATTACTATTTGGAAACTGCCTATCATCACCCAGACACACTTTAATCAAATACACCACTGTTTAGGGAGGAGCATGAAGCAAAATTCTCATAGTAGATGGGCAAATAAAGATTACAAGTTGCTCTCTATCAATAAGGTCAGTTTGTGATGCCAAAAATGCTGAGATCCAAGGTACCACCAGATGACTGGAGAAACACTTCTGGTCTTCAGATTTTGAGAAATAGAAGGTCTGCTAATTCATTTTCAGAATCTAGTACTCAGCCGTAAATGGATTCAATTGTAACCCTTCCTTTTTCCCTTCCCTAATTCTAAAATTAGCCAACCTCAAACTCCTCAAGTCAGAGTGAAGGGCAGCACTGCATTAGGTTAGAGATAAAAGCAGGTGGACAGCCCACCCAGGCACTTGCTAGGCATGTTCTGGTAGCATACCCTCCTACCAGAAGTAAAGGTTTCCCTTGCACACTCACTTTTGGGACATAGTATCATTTTGTGTGGCATCTCCTTATTTCTAACAAGAATTACTGCAGAATGAGATCCTGGGTTTACAAGACCACTTTGTTATCAAGGACACAACTCTCCAAAGGTGGACCATGTCTTATCCCTTATTTTTTTCATTATTTAGCACAGTGTGGCACAGGATGACCACTGCATGTGGACATGATGATTAGGTAGTTTTACTTCCTATTTTCAAGCAGGTTAAAGTTGATCCAGTGAGGTCAGGTCACCCTGACTAAGCTCATGTCCTGTTGGGTATAGTGGAAGCAGCCTCCACCTCCCTCTGCACCCTGAACCACCCACCCAGGCTTACCTCTAGAAGCCAGGAGGCTGCCTGCAGTTTCTCCTGCTAGAGCAGGACACAGGCACACAGCAGGACCACATTCACATTTTCCAGGAGGTACAGGTGGAGCTGGCTCTCCAGAATGGCAGCAACCAATGGCTGTGCCTTCGCAAGGCCATCCTTCATGTCTTGGCACAGCATGCCTGCCAGGGTCACCAGTTCTTCTGGGGTCTGTAAGCAGCCCTCATGCTTCTTCAGCCACACCAAGAATCTCTGCATTCTCTCTATGACAGAGCTTGTTCTTCCCATCTATAAAACTTCAGACCAAGTCCATGTGGTATGTGACCCTGAGGGAAGGAACAGGACGGTAAGAGCAAACCTGAGAGAAAATACCTATACCACACACCTTGTAGAATTTTCTTCTAAACACCCTAATTGTTGATGGTGCAAAGCACTGACCTGGGTGCTGTCTTTAACCTTCCACCTGGAGTCTGAGCTTCTCTATCCTCTGCACTTATCCATAGGTCCACTAGCTTGGTCATCTCCTTTCTCCTCACCACTTCTCCTCCTGGTGTGGCTTCTGGTTCACCAGAGGTCATGGGCTGCCAGATGGGCAGCATGGGTCCACCTGACTTTACATGCATACAACCTTTTCACAGAAGAGACACAGCTGCTGCCAGCTCTAGTCCCACTTGAATGATAAAAATGTTTCCTGGATCAAACTTCAGAGCACCCCACCGAGGGAGGAACTCTCTAACTGGGGGATTGGGGGAGCTTGTTGGTGATAGATTTTGAGACATAAGAACTTATTCACTACCTAATTTGCTTCTGGGGAATACTCTTCTTAAAGTGAGGCCTGAATGCGCCCTTCTGGAGGCAGGGAATTCTGCCTGCTGGTTCTCTCTGGCCGTGGGCCTGACTTGGTGAGGTTGTCCCTAGCAGGGAATGGGCACACTCTCATTTAATCCTAGTCCCCCAGCCCCTTGACTGAAGGGAGCTCCAAAGGTTCCAGGGTGGGGGACAGAGCCCTCTCAGGGCACAGGTTTTCTCCAGCACCCCACCATCGGCCTTTGGGGAGAACAGGGCTGGGTGCAGATTGGATGGGACCTTTAACTGATAAAAGAAAACAGCTATTTTTTCTAAGGAAGTGTGCAGGGAAGAGGGGCTGTGTGGAGATGGGTGAGTTTTTGGGCTTCCTCACTGCAACAGATTCTGCCACTTGCTCCTACATTTTGGGATGCATTGTGCTGGGAAGCAAGGAGAGGCACCAGCACCACATCCACACATGGGGAAGGTTCTGCTCTCCACACCTTAGACCCAACTCCCAAGCCCATAGAGACTCCCACCCGGCTGCTATTTTGAGGCTCTGAAACAGCATCCCCTTGGCCCCACCCCAGGTGCCAAAACCACCCCTTCACCCAAGGAGCCCCTGGAAACCTAACCCCCACATGCCTCCACTGGCAGGCACAGCCAGACACACCCTGCAGGGAAAGAGGCAGCAGGTGGGCCTCACAGGGCTTGGATGCTACAAAGCTGCAGCCAATTCACACAGGCCTGCTGACCTGGGACCAGGATGCGGGAGGAGAAAGAGGAAACCATGATGTGAGCCATATCCACTCCAGGCACCTTGAACAGAGGCAAAGCTGGACTGGCCCTTCTGCCCTCCTGAAGGCTGTGAGGTGGGTTTGCCTCCACCCAGACATAAGAACCGCCTTGCATGGAGTGCACTTGGGGGCAGCATGTATTGGAGTTGTTCAATGGAGAGACTCTGAAGTCCTGAGATCTGGCCACCTGGAGCGTGTGCAGGGCAGTTGCCAAGAACTTGGACCAAGATAGACCAGTAGTGTGTACTCCAGAGACAATCAGGATGCAATCTCTGCACCTGATGAATGATTGCTAAATACATCATGTTTTCCAGGGCCAGCTGCTGGAAGTTTGTTATAATTAGGTTAGGGTTATTGTTGCCATGGTACAGTCAAATGATGTGTTCCAGGACAGCAATAGACAGTGCACGCACACAAAATAATTTATATATGCAGAGGTAAAATTACTTAGGCCATATCATTACACTTTAGCTGCTCATGAGAAAAACAATTTTGTTTTAGTATTTCTATTAGTCATTTTCATTTTCTTCTTTTTGCTTCTGTGAATTTTCTTATTCTTATAATGTGACTTTTTTCTGTTTTTCTATTTTTTAGGCTTATTTTTTACACATGGAAAGAGAAAATAGGACTATAGATTAGGGAGAGGCAGTCCTGAATGACTGAGCCTGTGAGGTTGAAGTGATTCTGGCTTAGAGAAGAACAGGTGTCCAATCAGAGTCTGTGGACTTCTCTCTTGCTCATGAGGAAGATTTCTAAGGAAGCATTAACCTACTAGTTGCCATTAAGCATGAATTAATTTAGAAGCTCAAACATCCAATCACCTACTTTATTAAATTCAAATGAGCTGAATGCATTTTATTATTCTAATTCATTGATATAAAATCAGTTACTTTTTTTGTTTACCATTCTCTGAACAAATTATCCCTAGGTAAGAGGTTACTGATTATAAACATTGTTTTGTTTTACCAGTCCATTCTTTCTCTGAGCCAATGTAAAAATCCTTCCCAGAGGCCCTGTACCCTTGACTTCCCTTGAATGTTGCCTCCTAATTCTGTGATCATCTTTTGTTTCTAGGTGGGGGATTGTGTTATTTATCTGGTCCCAAACTCCAGGGCTCAGTGAATCCTCCTGCCTCTGTTACTGAAGAGATCATTGTTTCCACTCAGCAGAAGATTGTAGAACAGGACACAAGTGTAACAAACAAGAAGCACATTCATTGCAATTATTAAGTATTCCTGAGGCCTCTATAATCTTTTTCTTTTCTGTGTCTAGGGAAGGGTAGTGGGATTAGATAGGTCTACAAGAAAATGATTGAATTATTTGTTTACTGGTATCAGATCCAGGATTTTTTAACTGGTTGTAGACAAAAACCTTCACTTCTACCAAGTTCCATTTATGACAATTTTTTTCATTTGCGAATATTTTTCCTTGAAAGTATGCAAAACTTCTGCCTTCTATGCACTGAGGTTGTAAGTGAATTACACTAGATAACATAGCAAACTGAAATCTAAGCCTGAGTTGTTGCCTGAATGTGCACCTTCCCCTAAATGTTTGTCCCCCTTATGTGGTACATGTATGACAAAATGTACATTTACATGGTTTGCCAGACATAGAGCACACACTTTAGCAAACATCTGCAATTCTTTATGTATTTTTTCCTCTTTATATATCATTTTTATTTACCCTGGCTATCTGAGGTTGACTCTGTGCAATGAGCAAAACACCACAAATATTGGGCATTAAGAAAGCAATAGTTTTCACCTCTTCAAGCAGAAGTTTGTCTCGTCAGATAAACAGTACAAAATAGAAGTTGCATTTAAGACATTTACAGTGCTGAATTCTCATGTTCTTCTCAGAGAGGCCTAATCTGTCAGGGATCCACATTTTCCAGACTGATGTTATTTCATATAAAGTATATGCTAAGGTTGTGATGTAAAGTGATTCTGAAAGCAACTGTATCTGATTTTCAATACCCTGATTCTATAGTTGTACACATGCACAGCAGCACCACCTCTCAAAGTCCCTGGCTTGACACATCACCTCAATATTTTGAGCTCATAATTTCTTGTTTTATCCATGGCCATCAGAGGCAAGCCCTCTACCACAATCCAGGATTCCTATTCTATTACCATTTAAAGATGTATTTTCTCCAATCTTCTCATAAAAATTGAACACCTACAAAATATTTTCCCTTAACGTTACTTCTAAAAGAAACTATTTTTCCAGACTAAATGAAATAATAGGCATATTAGAATAAACCATTCAATACCTGATAAAATGACCCTTCCTGATGAGGCTTCCCCTCATGTGGTGCATTCACAAATCTTCATTTCTACTTTACAATTATTATTATTATTATTTTATTATTAAATGATGGGACATGGGAAGAGGGCAGTGTTATGTGATGGGGAGGTTTGCAGGAAGGAGGATAAAAAATAATATAGTTACCCCTCTGCAATAAAAACTCAAGAGTAGGGAAGTCATGGTGCAGAAGAGTAAGTTGTTATGTAGAAAGGCTAGTAGAAAGAGTTAAAAGAGAGGAAAGTGGTTGTTTTGAGGGAATGGAAATTAGAGGACACAGGATGGCCAGATAATTATTTTAACATAAAGATAAAGAATATGAGATAAAAAGGAAGGACTGGGGTGGAGCAATTGCCTACCACATGTAAGGTCTCAGGTTCCATCCCCACAAATACACCCCCCCACACACAGTAGATAGGAAATAAGATAGAAGATCAACTCTCAGAAGTTAAATCCTCAGACACAAAAGGAAATATCAGAAGTTGGAGAAAGAAGAAGTCCATCTGCATAGCCCAAAGTAATACACTGACAAGGGCACTGAACAGAAAGTCTGCTGAAGAGCAGAGCAAGCCATGTGTGGAGATACAAGGCAGGAGGTGTTAACACCTTGCTCAAGGCTCACCATAACAGACTTGCATATCTTTACTACCTACTAGATTGGACTCCTGTTATTCATTTTGTACAAAGTCACCACATTATATTTTCCCAAGCATCAAACTTCCACCTGGGACAGCATCTTCCCTGGATATAGGGCGAAGTGAATCAGGGCACTTCTTACTGTCAAACAGCATAGGCAAGAGAAATCTCATTTTTTTCCACCCCCATACTGCCTACAACATGTTCATATACTCAAGAATATCTCCACAGGTAGAACACAGGCCTGTACATAACAGCTACCCTAGGATCTGTTCCTGTATCTGGTTGGCATTATTTTCCCTGTGACTTTGGAAGTTCAGGAATCCTGAAGCTGTCCTGGTCATAAAACCCAGTTCTTTTCCCTTTCACTGTTTTGTTGCTGGTTTCCACACCCATCCTCACCTGTGGTTCCCACAAAACTGGTTTCCACTCTCAAGGTACAAGAAAGTTTACCACATCTTTCATAGCATCCCTTTTGTCATATTAATGGCAAAAAAATGATTATGATTCACACCTCAATGGAGAGCTCAATGGGTTCAAGAAAGAAGAATACCAAAGCCAGTCACTGGAGATTGTTTAAATATGAAACAATTGAATATGTTGAAAGTGATGACTCTATGCACATATATGATTATATGACCAGTGTGAATATGTGACCCATGTGATTCTACATCATGTACAACCAGAAGAATGGGAAGTTATATTCCATTTATGTATGATGAGTCAAAATGCATTCTACTCTCAAGTATAACTAATTAGAATAAATTTTAAAAAGTGACTGGGATCTGAAGGTGATCCCTAACATCCCAAATTTGCACCAACAGAATTGAAACTCTGAGGCTGGAGTAAAATATCCTCCAGATTCCCACCCCAGTTTACCCACAGAAGAGAACAGCAAAGGATGTTTCCCTGCACAGTTAGCAACTGATGCAAAGCTGGTCCGAGATGACAAAGAATGACACCATGCTGAACAGTGGGCACCTGACTCCTGCCAGGGAGGAAGTGATGGCAAATCTGACCTGATGACCAATGCAATATACTGAAAGCCAGAAAATGCTCCATGGTGTTCACTATGACTGCCTTCCTGGGATGGTGCTCTGGGGTCCTGGCCCTGGATTTCCTTCCACTTGTCATCCAACTAAATTAGGAGGTTGAGGCAGGAAGAGGCAAGTTAAAGTCAACCTCAGCAATTTAGCATGGTTCAAAGCAACTTAGATGAAGGCATATTTCAGGCTAAGAAATCTCATCAGATACCAGGGGTGAAAGTGATATATACCCCCATTGCTTGTAGCACTGCACATAAGAAAAAGAACAATGACCAGCACTGCACAATGGTTTACACCTGTCTGTCATTCCAGTGACTCAGGAGGCTAAGATAGAATAGAAAGACTGCAAGTTCAAGGCCATCCTCAGGAAGTTAGTGACATCCCATGCAACTCAATGAGACCCTGACAAAGTAAACAATAAAATCTGAAGATATGTCTCAGTGGTTAATTGTCCCTGAGTTCAATCCCTGGTACCAAAAACTGGACTAAGGAGACTGCAGAATATGGCAGAATGGAACTTAACAATGGTTACCAACCTCTCCACAGCACAAAGAATACAGGAAAGGATCAGATTATCTAGCATGTAGGTGACAAAACAAATGCTCTAAGTTCTAATATTTCAAAATCTGAGACCTGGAGATGCTAGAAGTTCCAGCAGAAAATAAAGTCAGAGTTTCCTAACCTCAAACCCAGGCTACAGTTGGGAAGGAGACAGGGGCAACAGAGAGAGAAAGAGGGAGCAGAAAATCACATGATCTTACCTCCTTAAAATCATCTGAAAGGAAAAACAGAGCATACTAAAACATGACAGAAGCAGAGTCCTTGAAGCATATGAAGCCATTTAAAACCAAATTGTGAGCAGAAAGCTGTGAAAGAATCTGTAGTCATCTTCTGGAGCATAATGCTGAACAGTCACCCTTTAAATCATCCCAGCATATGCCCCTTTTAAACAAGAGCATATTAAACCAGAGTAGGCATTCTTTTTGTGGATTTCTTGAGAATCAGTCTAGAAAGAACTTGAGATGTATCTCTAAATTTCCTTAAGCCCTTTTCCTGCACCATGAATAAGGGCAATAGTGTGAAGGACATCCAGCCCTGGAAGTGTGAGCTAGGTTCTCTACACAGCTTCCTCAGGCACAGGCAGACACCAAGTGATTGCCTGTAAATTGACGCAATAAGTTAGATCTCAGATACAAGTGGATGGCAATTTTGGCCTTCAGCAGAGGAAAGGGAAATTCTCAGGACTGCTGCTGCCACTGGCCACAGATGATGGAGGGAGATGGGGTGGGAAATCATCCCAGTCCTAGAGGGACTGTCCCTCTAATTGCAGCCACTGTCTGGGAGGAACCTGTCCCGGAGAAAAGCTGTCTGAATATTCAGCAGCACAGAGTGACTAGCCACAGATCATAGCAGTATCTTGCATACAGCCAGGACTAGAAATTGCCTTAGTCCTGTAGCTTTTAATGGGAAGGTTCCAGGATCATGATCATAACCAGTCAGGATATAAATCTACCTGGGTCCAAGGTAGTCAAGAGCTGAAGACATAACCTCAGACATGGAAGATATCATATGTAATTTTGTAAACAAAGTTGTCCACACAGAGAAGATGGTAATAAATCATGAAAAGAATCTCCAAGAACAATGGGATATCATGAAACGTCCAAATTTAAGAATTATCAGGATTGAGGAAGGCTTAGAGAAATAAACCAAAGGAATGAACAATCTATTCAATGAAATAATATCAGAAAATATCCCAAATCTGAAGAATGAAATTGAAAATCAAATACAGAGGCTTATAGGATACCAAATGTACAAAATTACAACAGACCCACACCAAGGCACATTTTAATGAAAATACCTAACATACATAATAAAGATAAAATTTTAAAGACTGTAAGAGAAAAAGAATCAAATTACATTCAGAGGAAAACCAGAATGGATAACAGCAGATTTCTCAACCCAGATTTAATAGCTAGAAGGGCCTGGAATGGCATTTTTCAAGTTCTGAAAGAAAATTCATGCCAACCAAGAATCTTATACCCAGCAAAACTAACATTCAGATTTGACAATAAAATAAAATCCTTCTATGATGTACAAAAGATAAAAGAATTTACAAATAGAAAGTGAGAACTACAGAACATTCTCAGCAAAATATTCCATGGTTATGAAATAAAAAATAATGATCTAAGTCAGCAAAGGGAGAACTATCCCAAAAGAATAGCCAAATAAAGGAGTAACCAAGTCAAGTTAAAATCCAAAAATAAGCCAAAGTGACCTGGAATAGAAATCACATCTCAATAATAACCCTTAATATTTATGGCCTGAAATCATCAATCAGAAGACACAGATTGGTGGATTGGATGAAAAAGAAACAGCCCAAAATATGTTGCCTTCAAGAGACTCATCTCATAGGAAAAGATATCCACAGACTAAAGGTGAAAGGATGGGAAAAAATATACCATGCAAATAAACTCAGCAAAGAAGGGGTGTATCCATCCTCAAATCAGATAAAGTGGACTTGAAGTTAATCAGAAGGGATATAGAAGGACATTTCAAACTGTGTAAAGGAAGCATAAATCAACAAGACATAACAATCATAAATATTTACACCCCAATGACTCATCCATGTGCATCAAACAAATCAGAACCAAATAGACCACAACACAATAACACTAGTCAACTTTAACATATCTCTCTCACCATTGGCCATATCTTCCAGACAAAAATTGAAAAAAGAAACCATATATCTCAATAACACAATCAATAATTTAGACTTAACTGACATATGTAGAATATTCCATCCATCAATGAGTGAATATACTTTCTTCTCAGCAGCACATGGATCCTTCTCTAAAATAGACCATATGTTATGCTTTAAAGTTACTCTTAGCAAACACAAAAAGATAGACATACTACCTTGTATTCTATCAGATCATAATGGAATGACATTAGAAATCAATGACAAAATAAAAATCATACTACTGCAACACGTGGATATTAAATAGTATGCTATTGAACAATACATGGATATCAGAAGACATCAGGAGGGAAATAACAAATTCTTAGAGGCAAATGAGAACAAAGATACAGCATATCAAAATCTCTGGGACACTATGGAAGCAGTACTAAGGAAAATTTATTTAATGGAGTGCATTGAATAAAAGAAGAAAAAGTCAACAAATAAATGTTCTAACACTACAACTCAAAGCTCTAGAAAAAGAAAAACACCAAAACTACTAGAAGACAGGAAATAGTTAAAATCAGAGCTGAAATCAATAAAATTGAAGCAAAAGAAACAATTAAAAAATAGACAAAAAAAGAGGAGAGAAAAAACTCAAATTACTAAAATTTGGGATAAAAAGGGAAATATAACAACAGACATGATTGAAATACAAAACACAATTAGAAGCTATTTTGAAAATCTATCCTCCAATAAAATAGAAAATCTCAGACATCAACAGAGATGTTTCTAGAGACACATGATCCAAACTGAATTAGGAGGACATACACAATTTAAATAGATCAAATTCAACCAATAAAATAGAAGTCATCAAAACCCTACCAACAAAGAATAGTCCAGGACCAGAAGGGTTCTCTACTGAATTCTACAAGACCTTCAAAGAAGAACTCATTCTAATACTCCTCAAATTATACTATAAAGTAAGAGGAGAAAACAATTCCAAACCCATTCTATGAAGCTAATATTACCCTGGTACCAAAACCAGAGACACATCGAGGAAAGAAAATTTCAGACAAATATTCCTAATGAACATAGATGCAAAGATTCTTAACAAATTTTTAGAAAATCATGTTAAGCATATTAAAAAGATAGTGCACCATAATCAAGCGGGTTTTATCCCAGGGATGCAAGGTTGGTTCAACATCCAGAAATCAATAAATTTAATACACCATATCAAAAGAATTAAAGTTAAGAATCACATGATTATTTCAATAGATGGAGAAAAAGCATTTGATAAAATACAGCACCCTTTCATGTTCAAAAGTCTAGAAAAAATAGTGATAATAGGAACATTCCTCAACATTGTAAAGATTATGCTTAGCCTACAGTCAATATCATTCTAAATTGAGAAAAACTGAAAGCATTCCCCCTAAAAACTGGAATAAGGCAGGGATGCCCTATATCACCACTTCTATTCAACATCATCCTTGAAATTCTAGCCAGAGCAAATAGAGAGACCAAAGAAATTAAAGGGATATGAAGAGGAAAATAAGAACTAAAAGTATCACTGTTTGCTGTTGACATGATTCTATATTTAGAGGAGCTGAAAAATTCCACCAGAAAACTTCTAGAACTTATAAATGAATTCAATTCAATAATGTTGCAGGATATAAAATCAGTGCTCATAAATATAATGCATTTTTTGATCCTCTTGCCTCAACCTACCAAACCACTGAGATTATAGGTGTGTGTTACCATGCCCAGCTCTCCCTGATTTTTTTTCCCTGATCTTTTCCCTGGTCTTCTTTTCCCTGAACTTCTGTCCTCCCTGATCTTCTTTACTCCAAACTTCTCCTCCCTGATCTTCTTTTCCCTAAACATCTCTCTGATCTTCTTTTTCCTAGACTTCTCCTGCCTGAACTTTTTTCTGTCCTGATTTTCTCCCTGATCTCTCTCCATAATCTCATTTTCTCTGAATCACCTCTTAAAAACACCCTGGTTCCCTATGATGGGCAGAATTACAATCTTTTAGTTCCTAAGACTTTGATTCATTCTGAATTGAGTTTTGTACAGGATGAGGGATAGGATTTAATTTTATTTATCTGCATATGTATTTTCATTTTTGCCAGCACTATTTTTTGCAGACACAATTTTATCTCCCTGGTAAGTTTTTGGCAACTTTGTCTAGTATGAGATAACTGTACATATTTTGATCTGTCTCTGTGTCTTCTATCCTGTACAATTGGTCTACCTGTCTATTTTGGTGCCAATACCATGCTGTTTTTTTAATTCATTTTTATTGTAAACAAATGGGATACATCTTGTTTCTCTTTTTGCACATGAAATAGAGGCATACCATTTGTGTAATCATACATTTACCTAGGGTAATAGTTTTTGATTCATTCTGTTATTTTTTCTCCACCTTCACCCCTCCCACCCCTCTTATCCCTCTATAGATTCCCTCCTTCCTCCATTCTTGCCCCCTTCCCACTCCTATATGTGTCATCATCCACTTATCAATGAGATCATTCGTCCTTTTGTTTTTTGAGGTTGGCTTATCTCACTTAGCATGATATTCTTCAACTGCATCCATTTGCCTGCAAATGCCATAATTTTATTCTTCTTTATGACTGAATAATATTCCATGGTATATATATACCATGGATTCTTTATTCATTCATCAATTGAGGGGCATCTAGTTTGGTTCCACAATCTGGCTATTGTGAATTGAGCAGCTATGAACATTGATGTGGCTGTATCTCTGTACTATGCTCATTTTAAGTCCTTTGGGTATAGGCCAAGGAGTGCCATAGCTGGGTCAAATGGTGGTTCCATTCCAAGTTTTCTAAGAAATGTCCACACTGCTTTCTAGAGTAGCTGTACTAATTTGCAGCCCCATCAGCAATGTATGAGTGTACCTTTTTCCCCACATCCTCTCCAACACCTATTATTCTTGTATTCTTTGATAATCACCATTCTAATTGGGGTGAGATGGAATCTTAGTTTAGTTTTGATTTGTATTTCTCTTATTACTAGAGATGTTGAACATTTTTTTCATATGTTTGTTGATTGATTATAGATATTCTTCTGTGAAGTGTCTGTTCGAGCCCAATTGTTGATTGGATTATTTATATTCTTCCTATAGAGTTTTTTGAGTTCTTTATAAATCCTGGAAATTAGCGCTCTATCTGAAGTATGAGTGGCAAAGATATTCTCCCACTCTTTAGGCTCTCTATTCACATTGTTGATAATTTCCTTTGCTGAGAGAAAGCTATTTAGTTTCAGTCAGTCCCAGTTATTGATTCTTGCTTTTATTTCTTGTGATATGGGAGTCCTCTTAAGGAAGTCTGATCCTAAGCCAACAAGTTGAAGATTTGGACCTACTTTTTCTTCTATAAGATGAAGAATCTCTGGTATGGATTCTGAGATCCTTGATCAATTTTGAGTTGACTTTTGTGCAGGGTGAGAGATAGGGGTTTAGTTTCATTCTGTTGCATATGGATTTTCAGTTTTCCCAGCATCATTTGTTGAGGAGGCTATCTTTTCTCCATTGCATATTTTGGGCATCTTTGTCTAGTATGAGAAAATTGTATTTATTTGGGTTTGTGTCCATGTCTTCTATTCTGTACCATTGATCTACCTGTCTATTTTGGTGCCAATAACATGCCATTTTTGTTACTATTGCTTTGTAGTATAGTTGAAGTTCTGGTATTGCAATACCCCCTGTTTAATTCTTCCTGCTAAGGATTGCTATAACTATTCTGGATTTCTTATTCTTCCAGATGAATTTCATCATTGCTTTCTCTATTTCTGGAAGGTCTGGCTTTGGGATTTTAATTGGAATTGCATCGAACCTGTATAGAACTTTTGGTAGTATGACCATTTTCACAATATTAGTTCTGCCTATCCAAGAACATGGGAGAGCTTTCCATCTTCCAAGGTTGCCTATAATTTCTTTCTTTAGTGTTCTCTAGTTCTCTTTGTAGAGGTCTTTCACCTCTTTTGTTAGATTGATTCCCAAGTATTTTATTTTTTTCAAAGTTATTGTGAATGGCGTAGTTTTTCTAATTTCTCTTTCTGAAGATTCATCACTTATGTATAAAAATGCATTGGATTTATGAGCATTAATCTTATATCCTGCTACTTTACTGAATTCACTTATGAGTTCTAAAAGTTTTCTGGTGGAATTTCTGAGTTCCTCTAAATATGTCATGTCATCAGCAAATAGGAATAGTTTGAGTTCTTATTTTCCTGTTCATATCCCTTTAATTTCCTTGGTGTGTCTAATTGCTTTGACTAGAGTTTTGAGGAAAATGTTAACTAGAAGTTCTGGAAGAGGGCATACTTGCCTTATTCCAGTTATTAGGGGGAATGCTTTCAGTTTTTCACCATTTATAGTGTTATTGACCATGGGCTTAGCATAGACAGCCTTTACAATGTTAAGGAATATTTCTGCTATCCCTATTTTTTCCAGTGTTTTGAGCATGAAGGGATGCTGTATTTTATCAAATGCTTTTTCTGCATCTATCAAAATAATCTTGTGATTATTATCTTTAATTCTTTTGATATGGTGAATTACATTTATTGGTTTCTGGATGTTGAACCAACCTTGCATCCCTGGGTAAAACCGACTTGATTGTGGCGCAGTATCTTTTTAATATATTTTTGTATGCGATTTGCTAAGATTTTGTTGAGAATTTTTGCATCAATGTTAATTAAGGATATTGGCCTGAAATTTTCTTTCCTCAATGTGTCTCTGTCTGGTTTAGGTATCAGGGTGATATTGGCTTCACCGAATGAGTTTAAGAGGGCTCCCTCCTCTTCTATATCATGAAATACTTTGAGAAGTATTGTAATGAGCTCTTCTTAATAAAGGTTTTGTAGACCTCGGCTGAGAACTCATCTGGTCCTGCACTTTTCTTTGTTGGTAGGCTTTTGGTGACTTCTTCTTTTTCATTACTTGAAATTCATCTATTTAAATTGTGTATGTTCTCCTGGTTCAGTTTAGGTAATTCGTATATCTCTAGAAACCTGTTGATGTCTTTGAGATTTTCTTTTTTGTTGGAGTATAGATTTTCAAAATAGCTTCTAATTATGTTTTGTATTTCAATCGTGTCTGTTGTAATATTTCCTTGTTCATTCCAAATTTTAGTAATTTGGGTTTTCTCTCTTCTTGTCTGTTAGTGTGGCTTGGGGTTTATCAATTTTGTTTATTTTTTCAAAGAACCATCTATTTATTTTGTCAATTTTTTTTATTATTTCTTTTGTTTCAATTTCATTGATTTCAGCTCTGATTTTAACTATTTCCTGTCTTCTATTACTTTTGGTGTTGCTCTGTACTTCTTTTTCTAGGGCTTTGAGACATAGTGTTAGGTAGTTTATTTGTTGATTTTTTCCTCTTTTATTGAATGTGCTTCATGAAATAAATTTTCCTCTAAGAACTGCTTTCATACTGTCCCAGAGATTTTGATATGCTTTCTTTGTTTTCATTTACCTCTAAGAATTTTTAAATTTCCTTCCTGATATCTTCTGTTATGCATTCATCATACATTAGCATATTATTTGATCTCCAGGTGTTTGAGTAGTTTCTGTTTTTTACTGTCATTTATTTTTAATTTCAATCCATTATGATCTGATAGAATATGAGGTATCATGTCTATCTTCTTGTATTTGCTAACTGTAGCTTTGTGGCATAATAGATCTATTTGAGTGAAGGATCCATGTGCTGTTGAGAAGAAAGTATATTCACTCTTTGTTGGATTGTACATTCTATAAATGTCCATTAAGTCTAAACTATTAATTGTGTTTTTGAGATCTATAGTTTTTTGTTCAATTTTTGTTTAGGGGATCTGTCCGGTGGTGAGAGAGGTGTATTAAAATCACCTATTATTATTGTGTTGTGTTCTGTTTGATTTCTGCAATTGAGAAGGAGTTGTTTGATGTATATGGATGAGCCAATGTTTGGGGCATAGATATTTATGATTGTTACATATTGCTGATTTATGCTTCCCTTAAGCAGTATGAAATGTCCTTCTTTATTCCTTCTGACTAACTTTGGCTTGAAGTCCACATTATCTGGTATGAGGATGGATAGTATGGGTTTTTTGCTGTGTCCATGTGCATGGGATGTTTTTCCATCCTTTCACCTTTAATCTGTGGGTATCTCTTTCTATGAGATGAAACACTTGCAGGCAGCAAATTGTTGGATCTTTCTTTTTAATCCAATCTGCCAGTCTATATCTTTTGTTGATGAGTGCAGGCCATTTACATTCAGTATTATTATTGAGATATGATTTGTATTCCCAGTCATTTGGCTCATTTTTTTTTACATGACTTGATTTCTCCTTTATTTGGTTGTTCCTTTAGGGTAGTTCCTCCCTTTGCTGATTTACATCGTTGTTTTTTTTATCTCTCCACATGGAATATTTTGCTGAGAATGTTCTGTAATGCCTGTTTTCTTTTTGTAAATTCTTTTAGCTTTTGATTATCATGAAAGGATTTTATTTTGACTTCAAATCTGAAGGTAAGTTTTGCTGGGTATAAGATTCTTGGTTGGCATCCGTTTTCTTTCAGGGCTTGGCAAATGTTGTTCCAGGCCCTTCTAGCTTTTAATGTCTGGATTGAAATATCTGCTGATGTCCTTATTGGTTCCCCCTGAATGTAATTTGATTCTTTTCTCTTGCATCCTTTAAAATTCTGTCTTTATTTTGTATGTTAGGTATTTTCATAATAATGTGCCTTGGTGTGGGTCTGTTGTAGTTTTGTGTATTTGAAGTCCTAGAAGCCTCTTGAATTTGATTTTCCATTTTATTCTTCAGATTTGGGAAATTTTCTGATATTATTTCATTGAATAGATTGTTCATTCCTTTGGTTTATTTCTCTAAGCCTTCCTCAATCCTGATAATTCTTGAATTTGCACTTTTCATGATATCCCATTGTTCTTGTACATTCTGTTCATGATTTCTTACTGTCTTCTCTATTTGGTCAATTTTGTTTTCAAGATTATATATTTTGTCTTTGATACCTGAGGTTCTGTCTTCCAGGTGTTCTATCCTATTGATCATGCATTCCATGGAGTTTTTAGTTTGGTTTATTGTTTCCTTCATTTCAATGATATCTGTTTGTCTTTTTTTTCAATATCTAACTCTTTATTGAAATGATCTTTTGCCTCCTGTATTTTCTCTTTTAACTGTTGATTGGTGTGATCATTGAATGCCTGCATTTGCCCTTTCTTCTCATCCTTCAATGCCTGCACTTACTCTTTCATCCCCTAATTTGCTTCCCTGGTCGTTTTGATTATGTACATTCTGAACTCCCTTTTCTGATACTTCTTCTGCCATGCTGTCATTGGATTTTATTGCTATACCATCTAGGTTTGTTTGGGACATTTTCTTTCCTTGTTTTCTCATATTGTTCCAGTATCTATCCCTCTCATAGTGAAACTCTGGGATATTGCAGATTTCCTCTATTGACTAATATTTTCTTGGTAGATTTCAAATAACTCACCTCTTAGATTTCAGTAGCCTAAATTCTTGAAGGAACTTGATAATGTGGTGCTCCAGTAGGAAGCTGGCCTTCTAGGGGTGGTGGCCTTCAGGTGGGGTATATTCCTTGGTGGCTCTGAGTTGGTCCTGAGTCCCTCAATACCTCCACTTCTTGGCTCCTTGGTCTTGTCAAAGGTCCTCTAGCCTCCTGTAGATGTCTCAGGAAGAGAGTTGCCCTTCCAATGATGATGGCCACATCCTCAGGACTAATTCAAAATGCCTGCAGCAGCCTATAAAGAAACCTCTGGCTAGGTTTCTGTAATGGCAACACTCTGTGATGGTGACAAACCTTGGTGTGATGGTCAAGAGGGGTTGTTCAGTGATGGCATCTGTCTTTGGCCTGGTGGTTGGGTGGGTTGGCTACCCACCACCCACCTCTGAAAGGCAGGTGGGTTGGGTGCCTGCCTGCTACCTCCATGATGCAAGTGGCCTGTCTCACCCACCACCTTGCTCCATGACTGCTACCAACCAGGGATGGCACCAACCTAGGTGCATGGATCAAGTGGGGTCACTCAGTTATGATGTCTGTCCTTGGCCTGCTGGCTGGGTGGGATAGCTGCCTGCCTGGCTCACCCACCAGCTCGCTCCATGACCACCATGTTGTTTTCATTACTATTGCTCTGTAGGTCTTCTTTGTGATCCCTCCTGCTTCCTCCTTCTTGGTAAGTAGGTTTTCGTAGGTCCTAAGTGGATATGATTTAGATTTGAATCTACTTTTTCTTCTATTAGGTGCAGGGTCTCTGGTCTAATTTGTAGGTCCTTGATCCATTCTGAATTGAGATTTATGCAGGGTGAGATAGAGGGGTTTAGTTTTATTTTGCTGCATATGGAGTTCCAGTTTTCCCAGCACCTTTTTGTTAAAGAGGCTATATTTTCTCCATTGTATGTTTTTGACTCCTTTGTGTACTATGAGATAACTGTATTTATGTGGATTTTTCTTTGTGTGTTCTATTCTGTACTGTTTGTATACCACCTATTTTGGTGATGATATCATGTCTTTTCTGTTACTCTTGTTCTGTATTATAGTTCAAAGTCTGGTGTTTTGATACCTCCTTCTTTACTATTCCTGCTAAGAATTGCTCTGGCTAGAGTTTCAAGGACAATATTGAATTGAAGGGATAAAAGAGGGCATTCCTTTCTTGTTCCAGTTTTTAGATGGAATACTTTCAGTTTTTCTCCATTTATAATGATGTCGGCCATAGGCTTAGCATAGACAGTGTTTTCAATGTTGAGGTATGTTCTACTATCCCAATTTTTTCTAGTATTTTGAGCATGAAGGGGTGTTGGATTTTATGAAATGCTTTTTCTGAAGCTATTGAAATGATCACATGATTCTTAACTTTAAGTACATTGATGTGATGAATTTCATTTATTACTTTCTGGATGTTGAACCAACCTTTCATCCATTGAATGATTCCACTTCGATCATGGTGCACAATCCTTTTAATATGTTTTGTATGCAAGTTACCAGAGTTTTGTTAAGAATTTTTGCATGTATGTTCATCAGTGATATTGGTCTGAAGTTTTCTTATTTTGTCTTTGCATGGTTTTGGGATCAGGGTAATACTAGCCTTATAGAATATGTTTGAAAGGATTAGCTCTTATTACATTGCATAAAATATTTGAGGAGTATTGGTATTATCTTCTTTGAAGGTCTTGCAGAACTTGGCTGAGAATCCATCTGTGGAACCTAAATTTTTTATGGAGAAAGGCAGCCAAACCCATAATAGACTTCTGGAAAATGAGGGGTAATTATGTCTTATATCAGTGAGGCCTAGGGTTTTGTCAGATAGAGCATGTACTGATAATTGTGCCAATTAACTCATGTAAGCTCACTTCAACTGAGGAACTCTCAAGCCAGATGCCAAATCTGGGTGAGAAGTACTTGCACTCATCACACAATGTTGGCCAAGATAAGTGTTCCCTCAGGGGCCACTGTTTGACCATGGAGTTGTTAAAAATATCAGAGAAATTGTGCTCACAGACACTCTTCAAAGAACTGGTACCCAAGATAGTACAAAGAGCATTTCTGCAACTATATAAATGATGCCTTGAAACAGGATTTTCAGCAATCCACTAAATGAAAGATTCTATATTTGCTTACTTGCTTTGCTTTGGTTTCAGATTCCAGGAATACACATCTCTGTCTGCTCTTATGCAGCACTCAAACAAGCAAATTTTTTCCCAGTTGGAAGGTTACCCATCCATGCCACTTAAACTTCTGCAATAGGAGAAAGAAGAAAGCACTTGACTGCTCATCACTGCCAATCTGCCAATCTTATCACATGGGATGAAGAATCACCCTTGGCAGGAAAACTGGAAATGCTTTCTATGTAATATACTGGCTACCATGTTGTGACCCTCAGAAACAACACTGTAAGAGGAATACTGATGAAAGTGAAATAAATAAATATATAAAGTTATCTCTATAACTCCAACCTTATCTTAGATTTGCTATGGAGCAATAAAAAATGCATTAGGTTTATGTGTCAGGGCTGGAGTCTCTTTCAAGGAAACTGATATCTGTAGAGAGCATTAGGAATGTGAAGCTTTACATGTTCTCTTTTATACAAGAATTGCTCCACTTGGAGTAGTTTTAACATCATCTGTTTAAAACTAATTAGCTAGAAAGCAAAACAAACCCTTGGAGAGGTGAAAAAATAAAACTTTTGAAAGCACATTTATCTCAAAAACAAACATTCAAGGTAAAAATTACATAGGACAGTTTTAGCTTTACCATAAAACTTTAATATTTTAAAATTGTTTTATACCAGAAATGTCAAGAATTTTTTACAAGTTGTAAAATGTGTCCAATGAGAAAGGTCAAGTAACTATTTTGTCAAAATGGGCTTTTTAAATTATGCCTGTGCATCTGCAACATCTCATCATTATTAGTTAAAGGACACCAGTTCTAAAGAGAACTTACTGCCATAAAATAAACACTTGGAGGAGCATCCTAGGGTTCTTTATAATGTTGTGAGTGTGTGAAAATGTGTGTGGGGGGGAGCAGGTTTCTACAGAGAAATTCCAGCTGGGAGGTTGTCTAAAATATTCATCCTGTGGCCTATTTTTTCCAGGTTTATCTGTGTATGGTTATATACAACAAATTAACCTGCTGTAAGACTCTCAGTCAGTCTTCTCACTTGGGAACAGGATGCTCAGATTTTATTCTTTCTCTATCTCTAGGACTATCTGCCACATGGATGGAGTCAGCTCTTTCCTGGGCTCAGAAGTATGGTTCAGAAAATGAGAGAAAATAATGCAAAATTTGCCATGTGTACTCTGCTGTTTGGTGGACAGTTAAAACTGAAAAGAGTTCTGCAGGGGAAGTTACATCTCTTTCTCTACAATTATCTAATGGTTGTGACCAAAATCTAGTAAGTATACTGCACACTCTCTTCCAGTTATCATTAAATATTTTATCTCTGTTAGCAAAGATACCATTTCTACTCAATGCTTTCACTAAAAATACCTCATCTCTATCTTTGTAGTTCATACCTGGAGTTCTGTTTGTTTGGTTTTTGCAAAAAATGATTCAATTGGTTAGTGTCCAACACATTTTTATTGAGTTTTTTTTGCAATGCTCTGAATAAATGTAGGAGATATAATGAAGAATTGATGATCTGCTCCCTGTTCTTTTGGATATTTTCATGCGATTTTTATATTTTATATGATTCTGGGGAAATTACAGATGTTTAATTAGTATTCTGAGAAAATAGGTACCATGTAAAATAAATGATGGCCAGTATTTGATTAGCACTGTGGAGAAAATAGGGTATGATATAAAATGAGACATATGGTATTTACTGATAGCCAGGGGAAAAATTACTGTAGGTTTCAAGCAGTTTACCACTCAGGAATTGGGAGAAAAATTTGTAAATCAAATTTTCCCTCAACATAATATTTTAAAACTAAGCATCTCCTGTACTTTTTCTGAATCAGGAATTGCGAGTGTCTAAGGGGGTGTTTCTGGATCAGGGGCAACCTGAGGTTGTAGTGATTTCAAGGATCAACTCATGGATGTACTTCAAACTCATGGATAAGTGTGCTGGCCACATCATACTCTCACTGTGTGCTGGGCAGGCATTTTAATTCCTTTCATGTGAGCTTCTGCACAGTTCTTCTTGTAACATGGTAGGTTACTTTCTTTATAGTGAAACATCTTTCTGAAGCAATGTACAACCATCTTTGATGTGTGCTCTTGGTTAGACAAACAAATCATGGTATGGTATGGAAGGATGCACAGAGGATGGAAATATCAGGAAGCAAGTATCATTTAGGGCCATCTTCAAAGCTTGAAACCACAATGATTACCATAAGAAACTTGGATTTTATTTTTCAGAGTTTTCATTGGAAAGCGATATAACATAATTCATACTTTAAAACATTTATTCAAGTTAGAAAATAATATCTACTCAAACTACTCAAATTTATTCAAGTTGGAGGGTGGTCAAAAGAAAAGCAGATAGACACAAAGTTATTGTCATTATTCCAGTAAGAGAACAAGATCTATAGCTAGGTACATAATATTTACAGATATTTGGATAAAGACATTTGGAATATATTTTAGGTATTCCTAAGAGCATTCACTTGTTTTCCACACTAAATGCCAAAGCAGATAACACCCAGCCTTGTTATTTATCAAACATCAAGTAAGAGTATTTTAAAAATTTATTCTACACAATTAGAATTTAATCACTAGAGAATAGTAAATGCTTTAATTTTATTATCTATACTCTCACACTGAAATTGAGCCATGGTATAAATAAGTTATATGTAGGGATAAGTCCAAATTTGGCAAAATGTTATAATTAATTTGAATGGTGTTAGTACAATTAAAATTAGCATTTATTAGGATCTTGTGGTATGTTAGGCATTAGTTTAAAGACATTAAACATTAAAACTATTCAAAGTTATTATTTCCCTCATTATACAAAAATTTGATATTCAGAGAAATTAAGTGACTTCTTCTAGATTACCAATATAGTAGTTAGTTGAGTCCACATTTGAAAACAGGTCCATTTTATGTCATATCCTACTCTAAAAATCATTGTGGAGTTTGCTACCTCTATTATTGCATTCTTCTGAATTTCTTGATGTTTCAACCATGTAGGTTTTTTTTTAACCATTAAATTCATCTTTTCTTTTTTTCTTTTGAATGTGGGATTGAACCCAGGGATATGCACTGAGCCACATCCCCTGCCCTTATTTTATTTCATTTAGATACAAGGTCTTGCTAAGTTGCTTTGGGCTCCACTAACTTGATAAAACCTGCTTTGAACTCATGATCCTTTTGCCCCATGCACCTACACCTGGGATTATGGATATGTGCCACCACACCTGGCTCATCTTTACTTTTGATGAGAAAAGAAATTTCATTGAGTAAAAGTTGTAATACAAGATGTACTGAATAATTCAAGGTTTTTTTTTTTTTTTGGACTAGGGATTGAAATCAGGTGAATATTAACACCTGCTACATTTCCAGTCTCTTTGTTTTATTTTTTAAATTTTTATTTTGATACAGGGTCTTATTAAGATGTTGACAGTCCCATGAGGTTTCCTTGACTGGTCTCAAAATTGGGATCCTCCTCCCACAGATGCCTGTAAGTAGTCAAGATTACAGACAATTGCCACTCTGCACATCTGAATTTCTTAAAGTACAATTGAAGAAAACATTCAGAATGCATTTCAATATAAGAAATACCTACAGTGCAACTTTGTAATTTAATAAGATGTTATAAAATTAAAGTGAAGAAAAAAATCTCTCCATGTAAGCTTTTGCACTAGGTAAAATTAAAGTTCTAACAAGGGAGGCTATGTGTATAGCAACAAGTACTCAGTTTTTAAATATAGAATAATCATCATTAACTTATTTAAAAAATTTGATGGGTTCAATACCTTAAGTATTATAATAAGAGAGCCAGATGTATTCAAATTTAATTTTCCTAAATAACTCTAAAGGAAAATTGTTTTACATATTGAACACTTGGGCTCAGGATGTTCATTATATACTGGGACTTGGCAGAGATGAGGTGTGAACACAGGACTGAATTCCAATAGCTAAATCCTCCTACATGACCACATTCTTTTCTGGTGCATAGTCATAGTTTTTTTTTTTTTTTTTTTTTTTTTTTGTGGTGCTGGTAACTGAACCCAGATTGTTGTGCTTGCAAGGCAAGCATTCTACCAACTAAGCTATCTCCCCACCTCTAAGGTTTTTAAGAATTTTATGTTCATTATATATTTCAAAATATTACTCATGTATAATTATTTGTTTTTATTATTTAGTATTATTTGTGAAAACCCAAAACACTTAAAACAGAAATATTTGATGAAATAATAATTATTAAATGCTGCTATCTTGCAAAATTTCTGACCACAATTTTCCAGAATGTTTTCTATTTGTCTGATCTCATAAGAAAGGCTTAATCATATTCACAAATAATCTTAATGGAAATAATAATTTTGTAAAATAAGCAACAACCAAACAGAAACATTCCCTGACATACCAAATGTGTGTCTTTTCATGTCTCACACTTGGACAAAAGACTGGGTGATGTACTGAATCATTTAATTTGTTGAAATAATCTGAGACCAGCAGTTAGTATTCAGTACTAAGACCATTTGTACTGAGCCATAAGAGGCAAGTGGCACTCTTTGGTTCATCATTGTATCAGTTCTTCTTCAAACTCTTTAGGAAACTGCTTTCAGTCATTAAGATGAGCTCACAGAAATAAACTAAATTGGGATAATTAATTGTCCAGCTGCCACATATTTACTTAATTGGACTAGGTGAGTATTAGTAAGTACAATACAAAGGATTTAATTGGGTTTTTCTAATTGGATAAAATAATATATTTCCTCTATTTCATGCTGAATGGTGACAGTATTTCCTGAGTATTATTTTGATTTTATTGTCAGTCTTTTCCCTACTAAATTGGGAAAAGGATTTAAAACAGATAGGCCTTAATTACTATATGACAGAAAGGTACAATATTTAAAAAATTGAACTTTTAATTAAAGAAAGAGACAGTTTAATGAACATAAAGTTTTAGAAAGAAGTTAATGTTTTCTCTGTTAATAACCATAAAGAAATCATTTAGGATTAACAGAAAAGAATTGACTACTCACCTAGAAACACATCACTTGATACTTTCACTATATCCTTTGTAGCTTTGAAACCTTTGAAACCTTTTTATCTTTTCCCCCACCTTTTCCTGACCTTCTCTCTGATCTTTTTTTCCCTAAAATTCTCCTCCCTGACCTTCTTTTCCTAACCTTCTCCTCTCTGATTATCTTTTTCTTGATTTTTGCCTTCCTGAACTCTCCTTCCTAAACTCATTTTCTCTGAAGCACCTCTGTAAAAAGCTTCTGTTCCTGCTGATAGGGAGAATCACAGACTTTAGGACAGGAGTCACCTGTTTCTCCTTTGCTAGCAAAGCAGTAAATCATCTTTATCCTTTTGCTCAAAACTGTGACCTCAATATTAGATTGGCATCTCTAATTAGGACTGAGATTTTGGCAATAAATTTGGCACCCTAGATGGGACCTGAGAGCAGCCCCTTCTCCAGGTTTCTTATTCAGGCTTGGCCTTCAAGTGACTTCGACTTCCATGATGAGAATATAAGATGACTGGTGAGTTTATTGAGAGCAGACTGCTGAAGAAATGTGATGATGGCGTGAGTTTGCCACCAAACCAGAGGAGCTGTTCTGTGAGTAGAAGCCAGGACTTAAGGACTGTCCCAAGAGTTGTTGAAGCACTTTTAGTTTTGTGGACTTTCTGCCTTCTTTCCCTGAACTGCACAAGTTGCTCTATCAGTTGCTTTACTTTGAGAAAAAGAAAACTGAATACAAGAAATTGTGACACCCTTTGCCATTTGGTCTTGGCCTTGGCCATTTGATGTGCCCACCAAGACCCTTGATTCCATACACCTAATTCTTCTTTGTGGGAACATCTGATTGCTTCTTCTTGAAACATCTGTGGCTCCAGTTGTGTGGGAGTCATAATTCAGTGAGACTTAAGAACCTAGAGGTAAGTACTCCCTTCTTTTCTTTTCTTTGTTCTCATCTGTTTGTTGGCCTTGATCTTTGTAATTACTTCTGGTTTTCTGTTTATTGGTATATACTAATGCCCCTTTTGAGATATGGCTTGTACTTATTTGGTTTTATGGTTAGTCTCTTGAGAAAGATCTTGCCTGGTCAAGTTAAAGTTTTACATCTGTTGGCCATAGTTTTGGGGTTCCTCTCTGGTTGTTTCCCTCTGTTTCTTTTTTACACAATATTTGAGTTGGACTTTGTCTGTTTGAGGTAAAGTGAGTTGAAAATAAGGCCATCTTTACACCTATGACAATATTTTTTACTGTAATAATCTGACTTTAAATAGTTTCCTAGATCATTGTACAAATTTTCAGTTGGAGTTGATCTGTCCAAGTTAAAGTAAATGAAAGAAATGTGTACTTCAGGTTTGTCTGTTTAAAAGGTTCCCATATGTGAGCCCTAGTTTTGGTGATCCTGTCTTGCCTGTACATATAGGTACAAGTGTGACTATGAAAGATAGTTTACTGTAACAAAATCTGGAATTTGATTCTATGGGATAAGAATGTTTAAGAGAAAGAGGGATTACTGTTAAACAATCTGGACTTTAAATGGTTTTTCTGGATTATTGTACGATCTTGACAATGAAGTTGGTCTGCCAGGGTTAATGTATATGAAAGAGATTCTTTAAGGCATTTGTGCAGTTACATAAAAGGGGTCTGAAGCATCAAGAACTAAGGTGAAGATGCCAAATCTCACTTTGGCCCCAGGAAGTTGCAGATCATCTCACTGAAGTCAAACAAACTACATCTAAGCTGAGGGGGATCCCAGAAAAGCTGCCTAGGATGAAAAAATTGGTCAAAGAGAACCTGGACCCTGCCCTTCCTTCCAGCACCATTTCCCATGGAGGTTGGAGGTGACTGTCCACAAAGGATGTGGCAGTACATTCCAGAGCTCTCATTTTCTGAACTGGGGATAGGAATATTCTCCCCTTTCAAGAGCTAACAGGGTACCCAATTTTGCCAGGAAATATTCATTATGGGGGCAAATCAATTTTTGGTATCACAATTTCTCATCCAACTTAATGCCTGGAGAGAGTTTCAGAATCAATAACTGGTTAAACAAACAATTAGTTTATAAGAATATGGTAGACATCCTAAATATATGTGACATGGTATATATATGCATCTGAGAACTCTATCTCTCTAAGCCTTGTCTAAGTTTTCTGTAAAAATTTATAAAATGAAAGTTTATATAAGCTTACTGGCAAGAAACCAGTAAGTGCTCTCTTTGATACATTGTATCTGACATACAAAGTCCACACTGTCATTTGAAGACATGTTTTATGTCTCCTTGCTTTGACTAAGTCAATTTCTGATCATTAATATTGTTTTCTAAATGTATAAGAGATTTAAGGCTACCTTTTGATTTTTGTTACGCCATGCAGATCTATGATTATTGTTACCATACACTCTGTATTCTAAATTCTACCTTAATAGTTAAACTTAGTCAAATGTAAAAAATCTTCTCCTCAGAGATCACTTTGCCACGTTGGTATTCTCCAAAGTACAATTAGGTGTAGCAAAAGGTTCAAAATTGTATAGAAATAACAAATTTGACTAGTATTTATTCATGCATTTGATGTTTTATAGCTAACGTAACCTGTTGTCAATAAGTCATATGTTCAATTTTGTATGACTCTTCACACTGGAATTAGAATTTAAATGCATATTTGGAAGGTATTAAAGAGAGCCTGATCTGTTTAAAGGTGATACTGTAAAACATGGAAGGATTCTGCCACTTTTTATGTGAAAATAAAAACTGTCTAAGTCTGTCTTTGATTAGTTTTCAGATGTAATCTTGTATTGTGTTAGTTGTGAAGAGGTCCACCTTACCAGAGATAAGACTCTATCTCCCACATACTCCATGTTAGAGTGATTCCAAAATAATCTAGACATCAGCTTTTTTAAAGTGTGTTCAAAAGATTGATTTTTTGCAAAAATTATTTTTATCTCAGACAGGGAATATAATACATACCTAAAGATTACAGAATATAAAAGTCATTTTTCTCTGTTCATAGCCATCACAAAAACTGAAGATTTTTTTGCTCTGTTAATTTAATTTTGTATTTTTCATATAATATAGAGTATAAAATGCTTACTTCCAGTACTAATACTAACCCCAATTAATTTAAAGGGGTATCTGTACGCTTATATATACTGAAGTCATAACCTATTACTGTCTCTTTAAAAAGTTGAAACTCTCTTGCCTGGTGTTTAAACTTAAAACATGGTGAACAGTGCAAAATGCAATGGTTTTTAGAGACTGAGTGAAATACTAAATTTTTTTGTGCTTATTATTTACAAAAAGTACTGTTTTACTGCTCTGTTTATTGGAACTTAGCACAAATACTGCCCTATGTATGCCTTGTTCAATCACATGCCATCTGCCACTGTGGACCGCTGGACTGCTCGGATGCTTAATGCCCTTAACTGTCCATGTCCCACCTGGTAGAGAACAAGGACTTTGAGATATTTCCCCTAATTTTCCCTGCTTTTAGAAGAAAATATATTGAAGATATTGTTGCCCACTTTCCATAGAAATAGAAGCTATAAATTCATAGTGGGGCAATGTAACAGAGGATCACTTGATTCTTTGAGTATATCCCTTGTCACTTTAAAAATTATATATATTTTTCTTTTTCCTAAACATTTCCCTGACCTTCTCCCTAATCTTCTTTTCTCTAAATATTTTCCTGATCTTGGCAGTAGATTTCTCCTCCCTAATCTTTTTTTCCTTGTTCTTCTCCTTCCTGAACTCTCCTTTCTGAACTCATTTTCTCTCAATCACTTCTATAAAAAACCCCAGTTCCTGATTATGGAAAAAATCACAGTCATTGGCACAGAAGCCCCCCATGTTTTTCTTCACTAAAAAGCCAATAAACCATATTTTTCCTTTTTCAAAAAACATTCTCATTATTAGATTGACATCAGGGACAAGGACTGAGCTTCTGGCAACAACCTCACACCCACTTAAGCCATCACTAATTTCATATTTCATTCAATGAGCAAATTAACAGCAACAAATTATGTGTACATAAGAGAGATTTTGAGCAAGCTTATTATTATTAATTTTCACTACAATTTTAAATGGATACTTGAGGCAAATTTACAATTTCCATCACAAAATGTAAACATAACACCTCTTTACATAAAAGGGGAGAGAGAGTACTATTTCATAGTATTTCACGGTATTTCCTTCCATGATACAGGTCCTAATCTACCCATCTTATTAAAATTTGGAAGCAATAAACTACATATAGAAAATAGTAATTCATTTGGGTAGACTATTGTTTTTATTTTAGTCAGTTAGTTTATCCTCAGATACATAAGTTAGAAAAAAGGAATAAAAAAGGAGCATCTCAGATAAATAGGGAAGTCAGTAGTGGAGAGCTAGGGCATCAAGATGGAGGTAGGGAGGGATAGGAAAAGAACTGGGCAATACTATTAAAAATATACTGTATAAATTGTGAAGATACCATTGTGAATTCCATATTTATGTATAATTATAATGCACCAATAAAAATGTAAACAAATTAAAGTAAGACCAGAAGAGTAGAGGAAGGAGAACAGGCAAGAGATGTAAAGAGGACAAGGGAAGTACTAGCGAATGAATGAGAATAAATAATAATACATGCGTGGAGGAATATGTCACAATGAGAAGCACTGTTATGTAAAATTATAATCACATTACATAAAACTAAAATATTACAATTTTTATTTATTTTAGTATAGTGCAATTCCAGATAATAATTGAAATACTGTTGCAGCCAGAAGACAGATTTATGTTTCTTAATGTTTATAAGATAATACTATTTCAGATCGAGAGTTAAAATTTGAAGTACACTGTGACTCCTGATCTGTTCACTTTAGTATAAGGCTTTATTGGAATACTTGTTTTAAGCACTTGTGATATAGACATTCTATCTTTACATCCATAGCAGTTCATGATTTTTCTCTCTCAAACCCATAATAAAATTATGTCAGGAATTCTTGTATCTTGGGGTAGCCAAAGTAGAAGTCCTAAGACCAAAAAGTGACTTCCATCCATTTGGTACATAGTGATCACAATTTCCAGGTCTTTTTGCAGGTGTGTAGTATTTCAGAACATAAATTAGCTCAGAACTGTATGCTCTCCCTTCTCAGAGTCTAGCACTTCTGCTTGAAGCTGTTCCATTTTGGCAAGTTAAGCTCTATGGCTCCATTTATTTATGCAAATAATATTTGAGAACTAAACTGAATAACATTGTAGCCCTTTAAACAATGGCACCTCATAGGTTTTCAGTAAATACCAGCTATCAGATTTAGTTGAGAACAGAAAATATTGTTACACTTGCTAAGGTCAATTTCCCTGATATCAGGAATGGGTACCCGTTACACTTTTAGATGTAGAGAAAGGACTATTGAAATGACTGTTTCTAGGTCATTAAATATTCAAGTTTGCACATGATATCTAATTCAGAGACCTGAAAAAATGAAAATATAAAAAAAGTTTTCCAAACAAAGGAATTTTAGTTTTTCTTCTGTTACCTAGATTTCATCAAGAAGTAAGACTTTTGTCATCTCATTGTCTTTTAAGTATTTAAGTCTCAGACCCATCATGAGAATAAAAGCTGTCCATAAAATCAATTATCTGTATTAATGACATTATGGAAATTCAGTAGAAATTTTCAAAAAGCAGTTTTAGTGATGATTTTTGAAAGGCAGCTACCATAGAAGTTCACATAGATGAAAGATGATTTTGTCAACTATATTCTTCTTGTTTTTGTCTTTGCTAGTTTAGTTTAAATTCTGTTTTAGGCCATGGGTTTTCAGAATTTTGCCAGAATACAGGAGGAGAAAGTTAATAAAATCATAAAAAGTAAAAGTTAAAATGACCTACACTTGTAAATACTAGAATATTTTACAACCATGAATCTTAAAAGGATATGATAAATTCTATTTATCATAGTAAATGATGTGATAAATTTCTGTAAGCTGAAGATATCTTAGAACATCTAATTTAATATATATTTGCAAACAATTAAATATAATTTTGTAATTCAAACCACTTAAGACTTTAGAAAATAAGCAAGTTGGAAATAACTGATGAATGTTTATAGCCACATTACATTTGAGTTAGGTGTTTGATCCAAATGTATTACATACAGAAGACTAAAATAGTTATGCTAAAAAATAAAAAAATAAAAAAAACTTCTATAAACAGAAGCATGAGGTAGAAATAGATCCCCAAATATTTCAATGGCCTTCTTGTGCCTCGGAATCCAAACATGTTACAACATACTCTTCTAGACACTGAAGATGAATACCGGAGACATTCTCTGACCATGGTTATTTGCAAATATCCTATTAAAAATACAGAATGCCTATAAAATTTAATAAATAAAATATCAATAATTTTGTTTGGTTTTTATATTTCTAGAAATAATAACTTAAATATGAAACAGAGAATAAAACTAATGGATATGTGAACAATAAGCCTGTGGATGAAATGGGAGAAGGCAACATCAATTCTGTAACATTTTTTTTGTCTTGGGCTGATGCACAGTTAATTACATGGCCACTTCCAGGTATAAAGTGCTAGTTTTCCTGTATTTGCTTGACTTTGCCACTGTAATAATGTCTATGAAAAAAGGGAAATATTCAATCAAATTTTGTTGCTGTAATTTTTAAATATTTTATTCTGATTTTGTTTCAAAGTCTTTGAAACACACATCCAACAAAAATACTCATGCACCTCCTTTTTCTCCAATACACCTTTGGACTAAAATCCATGAGATTCATGTGACAATATTAGACACTCTTCAGTTACTTATTTTGTTTTCAACAGTGATTTTAAAAGGGTTTAAAGTACCAAATCAATTTTTCTGAAGAATAATTTTAGAAATATCAATATCAAATAGAGTGGTAGGATCTCTAAGAATCTGCCTCTTCTGCATCCCTGTTCTAATGGATTGTTGTTTGTTTTACACATTGCACTTTTAGACCTCACAGCTTTTTTTTTAACTTACTAAGGCAGACCTTCACTGCAGCAAACTTCATAACATATTTTGATTAAGTTTGAATAATTAGTTTATATTATTTTTATTTTTCACCAAATGGTTTTTTATATACAAATAAAATGAATATTAGAAAATACTCAGTTTTCTAAATTGTCTCCAGTTTTGATTTGGTATCTATGAAACGTGTCAATGAACATCAAATTTAAATTTTGGTTGGTAACTAATTTTCCAAGTCCTATTACTACATGAGACTATGGAGAATGTATAAATAAAGAATATGCATATTCTTAATCTGAATGTGTTTACTTGGAACTGTTCAGCACAGGGTTAGTATACCATTTCTCACACCTATAATTTTCAGCAGCTCTGCCCCAACTCAAGTTTTTATTTTACAGTTAAAGAGTAAGTCATCATCTCAGGCTTTTCAGATTTCTTTTTCTTCACTTCCCACTACCACCAAACAACATGCACAAAGTCCTGAAGTTGGATAACTATAATCCAAACAGTTATTCTTCTAACAAAGGAGAGGGTAAGCCACAAATCTCTACAGCCCATCAAGTAATGAGTGTATCCACAATGCTGTTATAATATTCCAGAAAACTAATTATTTCTTACAACAGTTCAGTATTTCAATGCTGCTGGAATGTGATGTGATTCATTTGTACCTTCATTCACCCATGCTTCAGGGACAGTGTACTTGTGTCCTAGTGAGTTCCATTAATATATTTGGGCTGTCATGGAAAGGCCACAGATGGCATGAAACAGAAATTTATTTGTGCCAATTCCAGAGTCTCTATATCAAGGTGTCTCCAGAAATGGTTTCCTTTGAGGCCCACACTTAGACATTTATATTGCCATCTTTTGACTCTGTTTGCATGACATTTTTCTCCTATTCTTTGCTATTCTTATTGTTGCTTTTTATAAGGAGAAAAATTTAATTGGATTAGGCTTTATACCAATTAACTGGATTAGCATTAACCATGACTTTATGAACCATATATTGAACTGGGGATATATCTCAGCTGGTAGAGCATTTGCCTTACATGCACAAGGCCCTGGGTTCAATCTTCAGCACCACATAAAATTAAAAATAAATTAAAAAGGAAACATATATTTAAGTGAATTTACAGTCTGAGGCACCAGGTATTTGGAATATCAACATGTGAGATTTGGAGTGCGGATACAATTGAGCTGGTAATATATAGTAGTGGGCTTCTGAAAACAGACTCCCAGGAAAGGGAATACTGAATGAAAGAATGTGAACATGCAACATTTAATAGATACAGGCAGACAGAATCACAGATGGGCTGCTGAAGTTCAATTGGCACAAGAAATCTCTGATTGTAGCAGCTTCTCTCAGCCAGGATTCTCTTGGTTTTGACATTTAAAAAGTTATTTTTGTTGGTTAATCTCTTGTCCATGAGGTAAATAAGATCACATTGTTCCATTTTTTTTTCAATTTCCAACTGACAAACTGAGTTACTTCTCAGTTGATTTATCAGTCATATAGATTATTTTCTTCCCTCAGTCCTACTCAGATATTGGGTCCCATATTGTGTTTTCTTGCACCAAGTAGTCTTGAAACATTTGCCCTAATGTAGAACCTGGTTTGACCTGTTACTGAAGAATTTTCTTAACTTAAAGAAGGGAAAACAATAGCTTCTCAATTCAAACAGACCTCCTGTGATGTTTTTGCTAGGCTCTCTCTTTAAAGTGGAGTAGAAATATTATTTCTCTAGACAAATATCCCCTATATCAGGAATAAACTAGACTTTGAGAATCTTAGAAGGAATTTCATACAGTTCTGTCCTGGGCAGTTGTCAGCCTGACATATGATGCTGAGAAACCATTAGATATCTAGATGCTTTTTTTTCTCATTTCTACAATTGGATGATTTTAGAGGACTCATTTGGATCAAAGCTTCATGAAAGAATTGCTATAAGTTGCTCCCTCATCTGTCAAAACACGTTGAAGTTACTGTATAGATAGTGCTTAACCATTTTCTGACATATCACCACTTTTTTTCCAAAATCTTACAACCTTTTCATCAGGGTCGCTCATATCATCCACATGCCCAGACACAATATGCCAACTCTTGCTTGTCTGAAATCTGGATTCCATTTCTTTGATATTTTATGTACTTCCAATAATTGTATAGCCCTCCTTGGACTCGTTTTGCTCTATACCCTCAAAAAAAAAAATTCTGCTGCATGACTCTATAGTGCATGTCCCTCTTTGTTTTTGAAAACATAGGCCTTGTTGGTCCTCTACTTTCCTCTAAACCAGCCTGTTTTATAATTAATAAACCCTGACTTAACTTCCCACATATTTAACATCAACCTATATTTTGATATGTAAAGGGGTGTTGAGATAAATTTTAGCTAATGTTTGCCCTTGAGGTAAACTGAATCAGGATTTTCTGGACTCTGGAATAGGAGCCCCAAGATGATACACTTATATAAGAATGTTCTCTTTGTGTTGTGTTATGTACTACACAGGAGTGGATTTTATGTACATATATCACATATCCTGCTTTTCAAAATTATTGTCACTTTTCAAGTCTGATGAGAATAAGAAATATTGCAAGAGTTTTGTGATATGGTGGAGCTATTTTGGCTTTGGAATCAGATATAGCTTACCTGAGTCCCAGTGCACCTACTTATTAATTGTGGGAATATGTTCACAGGAGGAAACATATATTACCTTTTGGCCAATAGTTCTAAGCTCAAATTGCCAAATAAGTTTGCATTTCATGTATTTAAACAACAGAATCAGGGCTGTGGAAGATTGCAGTCTATATGTCCCTAATTCCTAAGCACCTTCACTTTTCTGCTGTATGATGTCTGCAATGTGAAAAACCTGTGGTCAGTATAAAGTGAGAAAGAATGATTTACTTTTGGACACTTCCTGGTTGGAACTTCTTGTTCCCCCTCAGAGTATTGTTTCTCCTAATTTTAGGTCTGAGGAGAAATATTATTAGGGAAATCTATCCCTCAACACTAGCATGTACAATGATAGACCAGGCAGGCCCTTTAAGTCCCTGACATCAGGGGACTCATATCCCTCAAACCTGGCAAGTGGCTATGGTAAAATGAAGTATGCTGGAGAGAGAATCAAACTTGAGGGTGTAGTTCCAAAAGCACATGTTATTCCTTGGTAGTATTTTATAAATCAAATTCTCAAAAGGCTGCATTATGTTATTAATATCAATTTCAACTCTTTCTTTTTATGCTATCAAGATGTAATTTAAAAATATTTAAAAATATTTAAAAATATTTAAATTACTTTTTCACCTTAGGTGTTGTTTTAATTGGATATTGTTGCCTTAAGGGGTTGTTCCATTCGGCGTTTTGTCTGTCTCCTAACCAGGACAGAAAGCAGAATATATAAATAACATTTTATATTAATTGCTGTTTAATTATTTTATTCATGAATAATATACTGGTGTATATAATCCATAAACTGAAATGGAAATGTGCACCAGGTTAAATGCAAATGTTCTGTTGGTTGGACTAAATCCCACTTCTGGAAGAAAATATTGTCTTAAAATAACAGCAGTCTGAGGCTCTGGGGTGCAATTCCCAGACCTCAAAGGAAAAAAAAAAAAAAAACTGCAACCAAGGACCTACCATTCTGTTCTTATTCATGTGCACTGGCTATTATACACTGTCACTCACAGGGAAGGCTCCCTGGTCTCATATCCCAGAGGCACAGCCTGAAGCCAATCGGGAGCCTTTAGAATTGTCCAATCCTGTGTGCTGACAGGGAATTTGGGGTGGGCTTCTGCTGCCTTCTCTGTTTCTCTGTTTCACCATATTGACCAATCAGCGCTAGGACACACTCTCTTGCTTCAGAGACCCATGATGCTCTGCTGTGCAGGGGCTGAAGATCCCTAGGGAGAAGGACTTGCTCCTGAACACCCAGAAATGGTGAGTGGGCAGTGGCATCAGGAACCTGGGGAGGTAGGCTGTTGAAATTGTGAGAGTGGCTGTGGCAGAAACCAGACATGGCAGACCAGAACTCTCCACAGTCTTTGGAGTCTGCAGGCCTGAGCCCTCGTGTGGGGCAGTGCACCCTCTGTCCTCCTGGCCATCCAGATGAAGAACATGTCAGTGGCAGAGACCCTTCACTGCCTTCATTATCCTGGAAGAACATCCTCAAATACTATCACACAGGTGTGTGCCTGTGGCCCAGCATCTTCTCAGAGGTTGGTGATTGACAGGGGGGCCTGTGGGGGTGCATGGGTCTCCTTACAGTGCTTCACAGAGTTCCACTGAAGGATGATTGCAAAGACTCATCATAAAAGGATTGCATGCCAGATGTATGCCTCCCTAGCTTGGATGTTATTCTGTGGAGTTTTCCTAATAATATATTACTCACTTCAGTCTGGGGATCTTGCTAAAGGTGATGGGAATAATTCTACAAATTTCCAGAAAAGCATCATGGAGACAAAACACATGTTGAAATCCTGTGATATTAACCTCACTACAGAAGAATATTTTTATTATGTTAAAAACCAAACACTACATTTACTGGCACAGCCAGAACCTGTTGGGGCACAGAAACTTATAGATAACAATGTTTCCCCAAGTTCTAAGCACAAAGCACCTCCCACAGTAGCTACTAGATATGGACCAGCTTATTTTATCAATGGCAAGTCCTGGTGATTAGGTAAGGATAATCCATAAGGTTATTGTTTTCTCATAATCTTTTGGTAAAAACAATTTCTGCCTATGCTTTGGAAACTTCTTTGATTTTATTAGTCACAAGCCTGTCATCAAAGCCAGAAGAAAAATGTATATAAACCCAGCCTTCCCCAGAAAAAAGTGGGAATGATTGCACCAGAACTAGAGTCTGTGTCTTTCATTCTCCATCCATCGCCAAGGCTGTTTCCACACGCCCCGTTACCAGTGTGGAAACCATGGACTCCTGCTAGGGCTGGATCCCAGCAGGGGCCCATTATTGTAATCAAACCTCCACATGCCATTTTCCAGCAGGAGAGCATCTGTGTTCTGTAGGAAACATGTTTCCTCCTGAGCTAGCTAATTTTTATTTTTTCTTTCTTTTTCCTTTTCTTTTCTTTCTTTCTTTCTTTCTTTCTTTCTTTCTTTCTTTCTTTCTTTCTTTCTTTCTTTCTTTCTTTCTTTCTTTCTTCTTTCTTTCTTTCTTTCTTTCTTTCTTTCTTTCTTCTTTCTTTCTTTCTTCTCTTTCTTTTTCTGTGTGCGTTGCTGGAAGTTGATCCTAGGAATACTTTACTACTGAGATACATCCCTAGTAATTTTTATTTTTTATTTTGAGACAGGTTCTAGTTCATTTGCTGAGATTGTCTTGTTATGGTTTGATTTATCTAGACTTTTCTATTGCAATTAAGTATATGATTTTTTTCATACATATGGATTCATATATGGATTTAATTTATATTATGATTCCTTGTTGATTACTATAGTAGTATAGTTTCACAATATACATGAATATCAGGTAATGAGAAGTACTCCTTTTACTCTTATAATTGAAAAATTTCCTGGCTAAAATTACATATAATTTTGTGGATGAATTTTAGAAGTTTATGGTTTCTTATTTCATTAAAAGTAAAGCATGTTTATGTTTTTAATACTGCACTATATTTATACATAATATTTGGGTTCATTTTGACATAATCATATAACATTGAATATAGTTTGCTCCATTTCACTACCCATTAGTTTCTCTTTCCCTCTACTCCTACCTTCTCCTCTCTTCCATTTATTTATAGTTTTATACATTACTGCTTTATAGATACACATAAAAGTAGAATTTATTGTGATATATTCATATAGGCACATAGCTATTTTACTGAGTATATTGTAGGCAAATTTAGAGAAAAATTATTTTCCTTGTAATGATGAGTTTTATCATTTACACATGGGATATGTTAAGTGAGTGTTTCATGTACTTCTGATGATATTTATTTTCTCATAAGTTCTACATAGTTTCTTTCTAAACATGTATACATGTGAAATATCACATGCATATTGCACACACATAAAACTTATGCATGGTGTTTTATACTATTTCTTAAACTGAATATACTATAACTAAAAAATTGACTGGCTCCTAGTAACCATTTTTTCCACACATAATTATTTATCTCTTCCAAAATTTACATTCACTTGAACCATGCCCCTGGGATTGCATGGTTGGTGTTTGGATGAGTACTGTTGTGCTCTTACCTGTTATCATGGTCACTTATGCTATATTTTAGGAAGTCTCTGTGACAGAGAGCATCATATATCTTCAATAACAAGAGTTTCCATAACTAATAATAAGCTCCTTGAGTTTATGAATATTCAAGTGTTTTATATCAGCATCAATATTATTTTGTCTGTGATGAAATTTTATATTTCTGTAAATATTTTTAAAATTTCTTTAGATTTTGAATGTTTTATGATAATTGAAGATTTAGATATAGATATCCCCTGTATTGATTGGCAGTTCAAGGCATTTGCCTGCATTTCTTTTGTGGTTCCTGGCTTCAAAGTTAAGAAAATGTATCTAAAAAGGCAGGTAGAATTGGATTTCAAGGAAAAAAATTGCATTTAATTTATTTAAAAAATTACATTTTTACTCCCCTGAGTTTGTATTGTAGATATCATGTATGTTTTGTATTTGGAGGTTATTTCAAATAAAATTCTAGGGCTTATCTTTTGAAATTCTAACAGGAAATATAAATTTAAAAAAATATCATTTCCCTATGGCTACAGGAAAATGAATATATTTCCTCAACATCATTTGTTCAGTAAATTGTTGAATGACACATTCACAAAAACATCCACTCTTTCCTTGAAGATTTTTTGTAAAGTTTTTGACAGTGAATCATGCATTGTCTTATCTGGATTTTAGACTTTAATACAAAATCATATAGGATAAGATTTGGCATTCCAAGAAATATGCATTATAATCTACTGTTTTCTGAATAATGTTGTAGAGATAGCAAAAAATGGACATTTATTTTTAGAAATAGTTTTACATATATTTTCTTTAAAATTTATGAGCCTTTTAGATTTATTTCTCTTCTGAATCATACTCAGACTCTGAACCTGTGATGTGCTTTTTTGCACTCCGGAATCTCCATGCACTTACCTCATAAGAAATGTAGGTTGGTATCTCAGATTTGAAGAGTTACTTAACATGGTAAGTAGGAAAAAACATTTGTGTTGGTACTGGGATGTCTTCTCTAGGTACTTTCTTCAAAATGGAGTGAAAATATTTCTTCAGACATATCCTCTACATCAGGATCAAATCAGTCTTTGAGGAGCTTTGAAGTGATTTCATATGGTTCTGTCTCTGGGTAGTTCTCTTTGTTAAACTGAGTTGCCAGTTAATATCCAGAAACCTGTGTTTACTCATCTTTATAATGGGAAAAAATTTTAGAAAACACAGATGGAAAATGATTTTTATGGAGACTAGTAATACATGTATGTACTGTGGACATGGCTGACAAACCACCTGGAAAACACTGCAGATACTAATTGTTTAACCATTATCTGCCACTCACATGAATTTTCTTTTCAAAATTTTTAATAAACTTTTCACTGTAGGCACCAATGTCACTCACATTTCTAACATAAAAGATTGAATATTCCTTGTCTGAATTCCAAATTCCAATTCACTGTTGGTTCAAGGTGGTACAATTAATTTGTTTCCTTGCACTGCTTTTACTTCATGTCCCCAATAAGTGTTGTCTGCTCCATCCTTTATCAGCTATGTTCAGAAAATGACATAGAAACCTGTATTTTTTGCTGATTTGTACAGAAGGGTTTGAATTACTTCTGACTGCTGTCATTCCTTGTAATAAATTGAACTAGGATTTCCTCAGGTCCTAGAAAATGAGCCCCATAAACAATCTGGTACATGAAAAGTTTTCGTTTATATGGAATATATGTTCTTATTCTATATATGTACAAAGATTCAGGCAATTCTGTTACATGCTTTTCTTTTAGGTAAGTAATACAATTCCTTATTTGTATTTCTTCTCAGGTTGAAAAAACTGGAGAGACACTTCCCTAGATGAAAACAGGGAGCTTTAAGCAGAAAGCTACCAGAGGTAGGATTTCTCCCTCCAAATGCTGGCCATGGTCCATTCCATTCTAGATACCAGAAACCAAGCAAAATATATTAAAATTACACACACACACATGCTTAGAAATCCTGCTTTTATTTACTAAGTGCCACTAATCAAGTTCTAAAATAATAAGAAAAGTCATATGGTTCATGTGGTGTAGTGGAGGTGTTTGGGTTTTTCAATTAGACACAATTTTATTTGTACTGGAGATTGAACACAGGGGCACTTAACCACAGAGCCACATTCCCAGCACTTTTAAATTTTTTATTCAGTGACAGGTTCTTGCTAAGTTGCTGAGACTGGCTTTGAACTTGCCATCCACCTACCCGAGCCTTATAAGCCACTGGGATTATAGGTGTGTACCACAATGTGTGGAAACAAAATTTATGTTGATTCCAAGTCCATTTCCTCATTTAGGGGCTTTCACCAGAAGAAGAAAAATATCATAGACTGGCAGTTAGGTCTAAGGACAAATTGCAAAATAAGGAGCTGATATTTAATCTTGAATCCTTACTTGCCACTCAGGAGGGCCATATGCCAGCAGTAGGCTGCCATGTTTCTGCAGAATATTTTCAGCCACTATCTGAAGTCCTATCTGAGCACATATATGCCAGCATTCCAGAACATTCCCAGATTGTGTGGTGGATTGTGGAGAGGGAAGATCATCAGAATTGCAACTCCATGTATTATTTTCCTGCATGAGGATAGTTGAATCTGTAGTCTGTATGCTTCTCAGTTCTTCCTTCTTCCAGAGCTTATACTTTTATCTTGGTGGGATAGTGATACTGTGCTTTGAACCAAGAGGTCATTTACCCCTGACCTACACCCCTGGTACTTTTTACTTTTAGTTTGAAATGAATGCTGAGTCTGGCCTTAAACTTGTGCCCAGACTCATGAGTTGCTAGGATTACAGATATGTGCCAACCTGGATGAATCCTCCTGAATGTTCTAAATGTATAGGAAGCAAAATGTGAAATCCAGAACCCTGTCTCACAGTTTAAAACTTTATATATGTCAATGAAATCCTAAAATTCCAGCTCCCTGTTCTTATTTTCAATGACAACTTCCTCTAACCTAATATTATCAATAATTTCCCCTATTACATTTCAAATGAGCATATTATTATTATTATTATTATTATTATTATTTTACCAAAAACTGGATAGAACTTTCTACACTATTTGTTTTCTCTCTGGGTGCAATGACAAAAATGTAAAATCCCGGAGACTCAGGTGGCTAAGCCATGAATATTGTAATTCCAAGGTTAACATCAGAAATTTAGGTTGAGCATAGGCAACTTAGAAAGACATGTCTCAAATTTTTAAAACACAGACTGGGTATGTAGCTCATATTTAACATGCCCCTGTGTTAAATCCCCAGTACAATAGAAAAAGACAAAAGCAATGGCATTTGTTGTTATTATATATGAGAATTTTAGATAGAAAAGTAGATAAAAATAACTTGACCTTTGTAAAAAATATGTGCTTGTACTCTTGTTTTGTCTCTTTGAGGCCAGATACCTTGTCAAAATGTCTTTGTTTTGTGAGTTCCCCTGATGGAAATCATGTGAGAAAGTTCTCCTTACCTCTCTGATATTTTCCTGGTACTGTGTTTCAGAACTATCTGATATAAGATTTACACAGCTGGCACATCTAATATCTCTTGAGAGGCTAGTGAATATCAGTACTTGGGTCTTATCTTGTTAGACAGCAGACTTAATTTAGGTGGTATAGTTTTACAGGGAAGTAGCTTAGTGCCTTAAAGCTGGAAGAAACCTCCTGGGGTGCCCTTCATTCAAAATGCACTTCAGTTGTTTTCTGACCTTGGTTACTATAAAAACTGCTACAGTGAACATGAGAATGCAATCATTTATTTAACACACTGATTTAAAATACTTTGAAAATACACCCAAAATTATTATTATTGTGTTAGTTTTTAAAGAACTTTCAAGGCTTTTTTAAAATTGTTTTTACTAAATTCATTTGTAGCAGTTTAAAGGTTTCTTTCTTCCATATCCATATAATCGGGGTACTTGTTATTCTTCCACTTTTTGATAGTAGCCATTCTAACAGCTGCACTCAGGTTACAGAAGCTTTTATAGTTGAATGGTTCACCAAATTTATTATGCAAGTTTTTAGAATCAATGCTGCCTTATACTCATTGAAAGAAGGTGATGTGATCCTTTTTTAACCCTTTTAACCCTTTTTCTTCACTCTTGGTGGGGATTTTAGCTCATGGAAATGCTTGCGTACCAATATGGAGTCTCTTCTTTTAGATCTCAGATCTTGCCCAAATTAGTATATATCAATGGGTTTTTAATTTTTTTTCCTTTTTTTAAATGGGAGATTGAGTTATTGCACAGTGTTTGGTAAATATAACCAAATCCATATTTTAAGAATTTGTCCACAAGAGATTTCAACCCTATTTATACTTCGCTTTTAAGTATATATGGTTTCTTCATGATGTATTGCCACCTGCTTAAACAAAATACTGTTTGAGAAAATATTTTTTATCCTACTCAGGGTCCCTTTGACCAATATTGCCTTATTTATTTATTTATTTATTTTGACCATGGATTGTACCCATGTATCCATATCTTCAGCACTTTTTATACTTGTTTTTTGTTTGAGGCAGGGTCTCACTAAGTTGCTTAGTGTCTTGCTATGATGCATACAGTAGCATTGAAATTGAAATCCCCTTGTCTCCTCCTCCCAAACAGCTGGGATTAGTGGTATGTGCCACTGTACCTGACTCAATCATTTCTTTAAAAAAAAAATCTCTATCACAAATTAATATTTGTTTTTAAAATTTGAATTTTTAAATTTTTTTACATAAAAAATTATTTTTAAGGCAATGTCCCTGCCAGTTTAATCTGAAACAGGAACACTAATTGCTCTCTGGCCCAACCAGCACAACATTTCACCACCGGACATACCCAGTCCATCACAGATTGACATCTACCAGGCTTTAGAAGAATATCAATTCAACAATGCCAGCAACTCACCCCAAAATAAAGCAACCATAATCTCACTAAAACTAAGTCCCTTCAACCAGGGACTCCACCCCTGGGACCTTTCTCATAGAACCCAATGGGGAGCACACATTGGTAATGGGTGGACAGCTCCTCCCATTCCACCCCTTACCTATCTCACAAGAAGAGAAGTTTAGAAGTCTTAGAACCCAGCTGGCAACTTGATGAGCAACAAAATAAAAATCAAGGGCTCAAAAGCCCACACCCCATATACCCACACTCAGTTCACACCTCAAGAGGAAACAAAATTAGTTGGGGACGGAGAGCAAACACATATGGTCAGTATTTGTCCAACACAGTCAAAAGAACTCCATAATTTCTTAACTTTTCATCCAGGTTTTTCACTTTTTAAATTTTTGGTTATATTTTATTTTGTTTCTTTTCTTTTTTTTTTTTTTTTTTACTTGAATATGTACTGATTGGTTCAAGAACACCTTTACATATAAAGACTTGTAACTCTTCCTAATTTATAGACTTTCTGTTGAAGATTGTTATTTTTCATGGCCTGTTTTTGAGGGTCAATGTTTTTAATTATCCTAGTGTGACTTGTTTTGCATACTTTTTCTACCACTGTATTCTCTAGGTCTCTTTTCCCATCTTCCTTTTCTATTGTGAACAACCAAATTCTATCCCATTCTTCCTTTATATTCTTTCTTCTATTTTCGTCTCCCTCTTCCTCATTAACATGACATCCTATGTTACCATTTCATCTGCCCTATTTACCCTTTAAAATTGCAAACATTTTCTACATTTCTATCTCCTTTTTCCTCATACCCCATTGGATCCTTAACATCTCTTAATGCTACTTGATGTATATAATGTCTTCCCCTACCACCAATGCCAGAGCAGTAATTAATATGGCAGAAGTCATAGACAATACCTATTGTTTGACCTTATGCCAGACATAATTTATGATTACTTACATTTTTACTAATGGAAATTGCTGATCCTTCTATTTCTGCATATTATACCAAGTAACACTATAGATGTTAAATAGGAACTAAGTACCTAATCTACTGCTGTACATACTTGGCATAGATTTTTACTATCATTGGCCTCTGCCCCCAAACTGTGAGGTGCTTAAAACAGAGGGGCACCATAGACTTCTAAGGTAGAAACTACTGCTTCAGATCCATCTGGATAGATGGGTGGACACACAATCAATATAAAAAATGAAGGGAAAAAAACATACCAAACAACATATAATACCTCAAAAACAGATTCCATTGACACAACAATGGAGGAAAGACCAGATATGGAATTCAGAAAGTTCATGGTTCAACTGATCTATGAGGTAAAAGATGATAAAATAAATGAATTAAGAGAGAAAATACAAGAATTGAAATGTAACTTCAAAAAGGAGATATAGATCCTGAAGAAGAATCGATTCAAAATTTTCAAATTGAAGGTATTAATAAACCAAATTAAAATTCCAGTGGAAAATATCAGCAACAGACTAGACCACATGGAAGTTGCATTGTCAGGACTTGAAGACAAAGTATATAATCTTTAAAAAAGATGATTACAGATAAAAGATGTTAAGGGACTATGAACAGAAATTTTAAGATAAATGCTCTGAAATACAGACAAAATACTGCCCAATCTTAACAACAATACAGCATCAGAAATTTTTCAAAATCTTAAAAACAAAATGGAAAATTAAATACAGAAAGCATACAGTACTCCACGTATACAAAATTGCAAGGGGCCCATTGAAAGGAACATCATTTTGAAAATGTCTAACATACAGAAAATAAAATCTTATGAGCAGCAAGGAAAAAAATTGGTCACATTTTGAGGAAAATCCAATGCAAATCTCAATGCTGATTTTTTATCCCAGACCCTAAAAGTTAGGAGGCTTTAAAATACGATATATCAAACTCTAAAGAAAAAGGATGCCAAGCAATAATACTATATAAAGAAAATTAAGGTTTTGATTTGTAGATAAAATAAAAAAAATTCATGATAAAGTTTAAAAGAATGCACAACTTAAGGCTGACAGTACAAAAGATACTCAATAAAGTATTTCAAAAATACATGGAGAAAAAACAAAAGCCAAAAGCAGAAACAACACTAGAAGAATACTCAAAGGACAATCAAACCAAAATGACAGAAAATAAAAAAGCATCTTTCAATAATAACACTGATCACAAATTGTCTAAACTTATCAAAAAAAGCCATAGGCTTGCAGATTGAATTGAAAAACAAGACCCAATTTTATGCTGTCTTCAAAAGACTTACACATAAAGAAAGACATCCACGAATAAAGGTGAAAGTTAGGGGAAAATATATTATTCATTTTGTCTTTCTAAACAAGCAGGGGTTTCTTTTCTCATAACAGATAAATTGGACTTCAAAACAAACTTAGTCAGAAGAGAAAAAGAAAGCCATTTGATTCTGCTTAAGGGAATCATACAAGAAGAAACAGCAGTCATTGATATTTATGCCCTAAAAGAAGCAACTACATATATCAATAAACTTCTCAACATCAAGAATCAAATAGGCCAAAACACAATAATACTGGGTAACCTTAACACACCACTCTCAACATTAGATAATCCAAGCAAAATATAATTAAAGATGCTACACAATTAAAATAAACTCTAGACTTAACAGATATATATATATATATAGAGAGAGAGAGAGAATACTTAATCCATCAGTGACTGAATATACCTTCTCCATAGCAAATGAAACATTTTGAAAAATATAATTAGAATTTAGTGATAAGACAAAAAGTAGAAAATACTCAAACACCTGAAGACTAAATTTTTGCAAATCATTTTATTGAATGTAGAATCCAGGTTTGTTTGGAACATTTGCTTCCCTTGCTTTTTCATGTTGTTCATGTATCTTCCCCTCTAGCAGTACAGATCTTTTGTGTTGCAGTTTCCCCCCTATAGGCCTATAGTAATCCTATATGTTTCCAAAACCTCTTCTTTAAGGGGAAATCAATATTAGTAGCACCCAGTACATATAGTATGCAGCCCTAAAGCAAATAGCCTCTTTGAAGTTATTAACAATATTGTCATAACAAACAGAGAGGATGAGTTCAATTATTATGTACAGTATAACAGATAGATTTGCAGTATGGCCTGCAGTTTCTAATGGAGGATAAAGAGGATGGAAAGTGGTGTAGGCTGTAAAGGTTAATGGGATAAGAAAAGAGTATATAGAAGTTCTAGATTGTAGAAAGTGTAAAAGTGTAATCAAAAGAAGTTGGTTGATAGCATGACAAAAGTGAGAGAAAGACTCTGGGGAAACAGGTAAACAAAAGGAAAATAGAACAAGAAAAGTAAAGAAACAAAAATTTACAATTTTTCAAAAAGGAAAAAACAAAAAAAAAAAAAACCCTGCACTATAACAATTAAGTATTATTCAAATTTCCCGTTCTTTGGTAGCCTGCTGCATGAGAGGTACATGACAATGAGTTTCCAGTTTCCAGCAAGCTTCTCAGGATGGGATTTGTCCCACTTAAAGATGGAAGCTTCCACTTCTGAGATAATCCCAGATGGCCACACCGACTTACCCATATGTTGACAAATGGGGAGCTGCCACTCAGGGCATGGGTGTGGTTGGCTGGGTGTCCATGGGACAGGGTGTGGTTGGTTGGGAAGGGGTCCTGGAGCACAGCATGGTCTGTGTAGTTCAGGTGTCTTGGAGATGGGTTGTGGTCAGTTGGTCTGGGAGTCCTGGTGGCAGGATGCATTCAATTGGGCTGAGTGGTGTTGGAGATGGGGCTTTGTCAGTCCATCCACAGGTCCTACAGGTACTGGCTATTATCTCAAAATTGTGGAAGCCATGGGTAATGAATCCTGTGGATACTGTGGCAGTTAAGTTCCAGGCAACAGCAGGCAACTGGTGTTCCCGTGGCAGTCTTCAGTTGGTCTGCAAGCCAACAGTAGAAAATCACCTCTTCAGCAGAGGTTCTCTGGGCAATCCAAGGCCTGATGCTTTGAAAACCTCCTCCAGTCGATTCGTGGTCTGCAGCCACTGTCAGATGAAATTCAGGCTGCTTAATTCTCCTCTGTACTACTTATTTACCTATTCTTATTTCAGGAACTGTTGACATTCAGGGATGTGGCCATTGATTTCACTGAAGAGGAGTGGAAATGCCTTCAGCCAGCTCAACAAAACTTATATATACGAGGAGGAGGAAGAGGAGCGCGTCCGCTTGGATTCGGGGTGACTACACCAGAGCTACAGGCGGTTGCCAGAGAAGGGGCTGCGTGGTGAGCTATTTGGACTCAGACCACTTCTGAACCCCGGGGCCTGCCCGGAGGAGTAGGAGGAGGAGGAGGAGGAGCGCGGCGGGTCCTTTGGACTCGCAGTGACTGCATTAGCGCTCCAGGCGGCTGCTCAGAGGAGAAGGCGAGTGGTGAGTTGTGTGGACTTAAAGTGACAGCTCCTGAACACAGGGGGGCTGCCTGGAGGAGAAGCGTGGTGGGTCGCTTGGTCTTGAGTGGCCGCACCAGAGCTCCGGGCGGTTGCCCAGAGGACCCGTGCAGCGGGTCACGTGGATTCAGAGCCACTCAGAGTGACCGCTCCTGAACACCCGGGGGTTATCTGGAGAAGGAGGAGGAACGGGGAGGGTCACTTTGACTCGGAGTGATTGATTGCCCAGGGCTACGGGTGGTTGGTGGGAGGAGGAGGCACACAGTGAGTTTCTTGGAGTCCTAGTGACCGCACCGGAATACTGGGCGGCTGTCTGGAGGAAGAGGCCTGTGGCGGGTCTCTGGGACTCAGAGCGATTGTCCGGGGCCCCAGGTGGCTGCTCAGAGGAGGGGCCACGCAGCCAGGTGATTAGGTGCAGAACAGGGTCCCAGGATCTAGGAGGCTTCTGGGTGGAAGAGCCACACAGAGACAGGCTTAGGGTGGAGCGAAGGTTCCAGGCCTGTGGGCAGATTCTCTGAGGAGGGGCAGCATAAGGAGATTCATCTGCGAAGGGTGAGGCTCCCAGGCCCAGGAGGTAGGGCCGGGCCCCTGGGAACTTTGCAGAGGAAGGCAGCCCAGCCCAGGTGGTAGCTGTAAATTGAGGGGAACCTCTAGGAGGGAACTGACCAGCGAGACCTCCCCACCGGGTGAGTCTTCCCTGCTGGGAGAGGTTTCCCCACAAGGACGGTAAAATCAGAGACTCAGGCCCAAACAGGCCTTGCCTCAGCCCGCAGCCTAGGTCCCCTTTGGATGACCATTGGTCAACAAGTGGAGGCACCTCTGCCCACTAGCAGGAATTATACCCCACCTGAAGGCCACCACTTCTAGAGAGGCAGCTTCCTCATGGAGCACCACATTATCAACTTCCTCCAAGACTTCAGCCTACTGAAGGCTAAGGGGGGATATATATAGAAATCTTCAGGGACATTGTAAGTCAATAGAGGAAATCTGCAATATCTCAACGGTCCACTGATACCTGAACAATATGAAAAAACAAGGAAAGAAAATGCTGCAAACAAATCTAGATGTTACATCAATAAAACCCAATGACAGCATGGCAGAAGAAATGACAGAAAAGGAGTTCAGAATGTACATAATTAAAATGATCAGAGAAGCAAACGATGAGATGAAAGAGCAAATGCAAGCATTGAATGATCGCACCAATTGACAGTTAAAAGAGCAAATACAGGAAGCAAAAGATCATTTCAATAAAGAGTTAGAGATATTGAAAAAAAAAACAAACAGAAATCCTTGACATGAAGGAAACAATAAACCAAATTAAGAACTCCATAGAAAGCATATCCAATAGGATAGAACACCTGGAAGACAGAACCTCAGACATTGAAGACAAAATATTTAACCTTGAAAACAAAGTTGAACAAACAGAGAAGATGGTAAGAAATCATGAACAGAATCTACAAGAACTATGGGATATCATGAAAAGGCCAAATTTAAGAATTATTGGGATTGAGGAAGGCCTAGAGAAACAAGCCAAAGGAATGAACAATTTATTCAATGAAATAATATCAGAAAATTTCCCAAATCTGAAGAATGAAATGGAAAATCAAGTTCAAGAGGCTTATAGGACTCCAAATACACAAAATTACAACAGACCCACACCAAGGCACATTATAATGAAAATACCTAACATACAAAATAAAGACAGAATTTTAAAGGCTGTGAGAGAATTTTAAAGGCTGTGAGAGAACCAAATTACATTCAGGGGGAAACCAATACGGATATCAGCAGATTTTTCAATCAAGACCCTAAAAGCTAGAAGGGCCTGGAACAACATTTTTCAAGCCCTGAAAGAAAATGGATGCCAACCAAGAATCTTATACCCAACAAAACTTACCTTCAAATTTGACGATGAAATAAAATCCTTCCATGATAAACAAAAGCTAAAAGAATTTACAAAAAGAAAGCCAGCATTACAGAACATTCTCAGCAAAATATTCCATGAGGAAGAGATGAAAAACAAAGAAGCAAATCAGCAAAGGGAGGAATTATCCTAAAGGAATTGTCAAATAAAGGAGGAAACAAGTTGTGTCAAACAAATAAATAAACAAAATTTTAAAAATGAACCAAATGACCGGGAAAACAAATCATTTCTCTATAATAACCCTGAATGTTAATCGACTGAATTCATCAATCAAAAGACATCGACTGGCAGACTGGATTAAAAAGAGAGATCCAACAATATGTTGTCTGCAAGAGACTCACCTCATAGAAAAAGATACCCATAGACTAAAGGTGAAAGGATGGGGAAAACAAACCATGCACATGGACTCAGCAAAAAGGCTGGAGTATCCATCCTCATTTCCGATAATGTGGACTTCAAGCCAAAGTTAGTCAGAAGGGAAAAAGGAGGTCATTTCATACTGCTTAAGGGAAGCATAAATCAGCAAGATATAACAATCATAAACATCTATGCCCCAAACAGTGGCTCATCCATGTATGCCAAACAAATCCTTCTCAATTTCAGAAACCAAATAGAACATAACACAATAATACTAGGTGATTTTAACATGCCTCTCTCACCACTGGACAGATCTTCCAAACAAAAATTGAACAAAGAAACCATAGATCTCAATAACACAATCAATAATTTAGACTTAACGGACATTCATAGAATATACAATCCAACCAAGAGTGAATACACTTTCTGCTCAGCAGCACATGGATCCTTCTCTAAAATAGACCATATATTATGCCACAAAGATAATGTTAGCAAATACAAGAAGATAGAGACACTAGTATGTATTCTATCAGATCATAATGGATTGAAGTTAGAAATAAATGAAAGAGTAAAACACAGAAACTATTCCAACACCTGGAGATTAAACAATATGCTATTATATGATGAATGGATAACAGAAGATATTAGGAAGGAAAGTAAAAAATTCTTAGAGGTAAATGAGAACAAAGAAACATCATATCAAAATCTATGGGACACTATGAAAGCAGTACTTAGAGGGAAATTTATTTCATGGAGCACATTTAATAAAAGAAGTAAAACTCACAAATAAAGGACCTAACACTACAGCTCAAAGCCCTAGAAAAAGAAGAAAAGAACAGCACCAAAAGTAGTAGAAGACAGGAAATACTTAAACTCAGAGCTGAAATCAATGAAATTGAAACAAAAGAAGCAATACAAAAAATTGAAAAATAAATAGTTGGTTCTTCGAAAAAATAAACAAAATTGATAAACCTTTAGCCACACTAACAAAGAGAAGACGAGAGAAAACCCAAATCACTAAAATTCAGAATGAACAAGGAAACATCACAACAGACAGGATTGAAATACAAAACATAATTAGAAGCTATTTTGAAAATCTATACTCCAACAAAATAAAAAATTTCGAAGACATCAACAGGTTTCTAGAGACAAATGAATTGCCTAAACTGAACGAGGAGGACATAAACAATTTAAATAGACCAATTTCAAGTTCTGAAATAGAAGAAGTAATCAAAAGCCTACCAACAAAGAAAAGTCCGGGACCAGATGGGTTCTCAGCCGAGTTCTACAAAACCTTTAAAGAAGAGCTCATTCCAATACTTCTCAAAGTATTCCATAAAATAGAAGAGGAGGGAACCCTCCCAAACTCATTCTATGAAGCCAATATCACCCTGATACCTAAACCAGACAGAGACTCATCAAGGAAAGAAAATTTCAGACCAATATCCTTAATGAACATCGACGCAAAAATTCTCAACAAAATTTTTAGCAAATCGCATACAAAAACATATTAAAAAGATAGTGCACCATGATCAAGTGGGTTTCATCCCAGGGATGCAAGGTTGGTTCAACATCAGGAAATCAATAAACGTAATTCACCATATTAATAGACTTAAAGTCAAGAATCACATGATTATTTCAATAGATGCAGAAAAAGCATTTGATAAAATACAGCACCCCTTCATGCTCAAAACACTAGAAAAAATAGGGACAGTGGGATCATTCCTTAACATTGTAAAGGCCATTTATGCTAAGCCCATGGCTAATATCATTCTAAATGGTGAAAAACTGAAAGCATTCCCCCTAAAAACTGGAACAAGGCAGGGATGCCCTCTTTCACCACTTCTATTCAACATCGTTCTTGAGACTCTGGCCAGAGCAATTAGACAAACCAAAGAAATTAAAGGGATACGAATTGGTAAAGAAGAACTCAAACTATCCCTGTTCGCTGATGACATGATTATATATTTAGAGGAACCTGGAAATTCCACCAGAAAACTCTTAGAACTCATAAGTGAATTCAGTAAAGTAGCAGGTTACAAGATCAATGCCCATAAATCCAACGCATTTTTATACATAAGTGATGAATCTTCAGAAAGAGAAATTAGGAAAACTACCCCATTAAAAATAGCCTCGAAAAAAATAAAATACTTGGGAATCTATCTCACAAAAGAGGTGAAAGACCTCTACAATGAGAACTATACAACACTAAAGAAAGAAATTAAAGAACACCTTAGAAGATGGAAAGATCTTCCATGTTCTTGGATAGGAAGAATTCATATTGTGAAATAGGCCATACTACCTAAAGTGCTATACAAATTCAATGCAATTCCAATTAAAATCGCAATTACGTACCTTACAGAAATAGAGCAAGCAATTATGAAATTCATCTGGAAGAATAAGAAACCCAGAATAGCTAAAGCAATCCTTAGCAGGAAGAGTGAAACAGGGGGTATTGCAATACCAGATCTTCAACTCTATTACAAAGCAATAGTAAAAAAAAAATGGCATGGTATTGGTACCAAAATAGAAAGGTATATCAATGGTACAGAATAGAGGACACGGACACAAACCCAAATAAATACAATTTTCTCATACTAGACAAAGGTGCCAAAAATATGCAATGAAGAAAAGATAGCCTCTTCAACAAATGCTGCTGGGAGAATTGGAAATCCATATGCAACAGAATGAAACTAAACCCATATCTCTCACCATGCATGAAACTAAACTCAAAATGGATTAAAGACCTCGGAATCAGACAAGAGACCCTGCAGATTATAGAAGAAAAAGTAGGTCCAAATCTTCATCTTGTTGGTCTAGGATCAGACTTCCTTAACAGGACTCCCATAGCACAAGAAATAAAAGCTAGAATCAACCACTGGGATAGATTCAAACTAAAAAGCTTTCTCTCAGCAAAGGAAACTATCAGCAATGCGAAGAAAGAGCCTACAGAGTGGGAGAATATCTTTGCCAATCATACTTCAGATAGAGCACTAATCTCCAGAATTTATAAAGAACTCAAAAAACTCTACTCCAAGAATTCAAATAATCCAGTGGACAAATGGGCTAAGGAAATGAATAGACACTTCACAGAAGAAGATCTACAAGCAATCAACAAACATATGGAAAAATGCTCAACATCTCTAGTAATAAGAGAAATGCAAATCAAAACTACTGTAAGATTCCATCTCACCCCAATTAGAATGGCGATTATCAAGAATACGAGCAACAACAGGTGTTGATGAGGATGTGGGGAGAAAGGTACACTCATACATTGCTGGTGGGGCTGCAAATTAGTGCAGCCACTCTGGATAGCAGTGTGGAGATTCCTTAGAAAACTTGGAATGGACCCTCCATTTTACCCAGCTCTCCCACTCCTTGGCCTATACCCAAAGGACTTAAAATCAGCATACTACAGAGATACAGCCACATCAATGTTCCTAGCTGCTCAATTCACAATAGCCAGACTGTGGAACCAACCTAGATGCCCTTCAATTGATGAGTGGATAAAGAAACTGTGGTATATATATACAATGGAATATTACTCAGCCATAAAGAATGATAAAATTATGACATTTGCAGGCAAATGGATGAAATTGGAGATTATTATGCTAAGTGAGATAGGCCGATCTCAAAAAGCCAAAGGACGAATGATATCGCTGATAAGTGGATGATGACACATATTGGGGGGGAGGGAAGGGTTAGAGTTAGGGTTAGGGAGGGGGGCAAGTATGGAGGAAGGAACTACTGTATAGAGGGTAAAGAGGGGTGGGAGGGGTGGGGGGAAGGGAAAGAATAACAGAATGAATCAAACAACATTGCTCTATGTAAATTTATGATTACACAAATGGTATGCCTTTACGCCATGTACAAACAGAGAAACAACATGTATCCCATTTGTTTACAATAAAAAAAAAGAAAACTTAAAAAAAAATAAAATAAAATAAAATACCAAACAACTTGAAGAAAGGAAATTTAGAAATATGACTATAAAATAGAGGGGTAGGATCTCTAGGAAACTGCTTCCTCTAAATGCCCTTTTTCTAATGGATTGTTGCTTGTTTTACACATTGAGTTTTTAGGCCTCTTCAGTTTTTTCAACTTTTTAAAACAGACCTGTATTGAGGCAAATTTTATAAAATGTTATGATTATATTTGAATAGTTTATACTATATATATTTTGAGCAAAATAGTTTTTAGTACACCAATAAAATAAATATTATAAAATACTCAGTTTCCTGCATTGTGTCTCCAGTTTTGATTTGGTACCTGTATAATGTGTCAGTGAAGTTCAAATTTAGATTTTGGTTGGAAACTAGTTTCCAGGTCATATTAATACCTGAGATTGTGGCAAATGTATAAACACAAAATATTCAAATTTGTAATCCAAATGTGTTCAGTTAGGACTCATGGTGAGCATACTGAATGCACACTTGTCTGCCCCATCTCCAGTGTTTATTTTATACTCAAAGAGTTAGTGTTCATGACATCCACTTGAGGATTTTTATTATTATTTTATTTCCATTACCACCAACCTGCCTGGACAAAGTCCTGAAGTCAGATAACTATAATAACCCAAACTGTTATTCTTCTAACAAAGGTTGGCTTGCCACTAAGTTCTGTAATGCACTACTGACCTATCACATGCTATTTTATGGTTTTTTAATTTTACTTAATCATTCAGTTATTATTAAGTCAAGGGCCATGAATTTAAGCCTGGAACTGTGTGAACCTAAAGATCATAGGTAGCATGGTAGCATACTCATTCATACAGCACAACTAGTTTATGACTTTATGTACAACTACCCTTACTGTACATGAAGATTGTTTTTCAGGTAGGGACAGTGGAAAATGGTATAGTTGATTTCTGATTTCTGTCTGTGTCGAAGGTTTCTGGAATAGCCCAGTGGACCCTACTATAAGCATACCTCAAAGATACTGTGGATTTGATTCCAGTCTAGTACAATAATGTGAGTAGCACATTAAAGTGAGTCACGCAATTGTTTTGGTTTTCTTTGCATATAAAAGATGCTTATAGTATATTTTACTGTACTAAGTGTACAATGATGTTATCTTACAAAAGTATGTACCTTGATTTAAAAATTTTTTATTGTTAAAAGTTGTAGCAATTATCTGAGCTGTTTTAAAAATGAAGCTAATAGATATGCTTGAGGCAGGTTTTACAAACCTCCAAATAGGAAACAGCTGTAATATCTGAAAAGCACAATAAAGTAGATGGTAGTAACATGAGATATCTTTGTACTGAAGAAGGCCTACCTATGTCCAGAGAAGACCATTCAGAATTAGCCATGTTGTACTTAGAAAATAAACACCATTGTAATTCAGAAACTTGAGAGTAGAAAACAATCTAATGAAAATTAAATGACAAAGAATAAGAATATGCACTTACTCTGTTTATTTCAGGATCTCAAACTTGATGAGGAATTGTTTCCAGCTAGTTGCAAAGTGGAACATCATTCAAAAAATAATGTTTTAAGAGTGATTGAAAATGAACAGAAAAGTTAGAGGCTGATGTTACAGGAGAACTAGACATCAATATTTGACATTGATTCTCTTAAATGAGAATAAGGTACACATACTCAGATTTCCTTGGTGAATATTTTATAAAGAATATTCACAATTACTCAACAAAGAACTAAGATTTCCAGAGAAAAGGTGAATCACTGCCAGAGGATTTAGAGGTTATGTTAAAAAAACAAGGGTTTGTATCATTTTTCTTTTCCATCATAATTTTTCCCATCATATTTTCTCTCCATTGTATTTTCCATATCATATTTTCTTTTCAGTGGCAAATTTCTATAGATATTATCATTTCAGTCCTATAATTACTCTTAAAATTAAAACAAAACAATTTTAAATGAGGAACAAATAAAAATGGATCTCCCTTGGATTCATCCAAAGGAATTTAACAAAAGTTAAAATTGACTCTGCAGTTTTTCCTAGGAGGCATTGTTTAGTTAGGGTCTCCAGAACACAATTATGCCAGGTTTACGGCTCATGTGAAAAACTGCGTCACAAGAATAGTCTTGCTTTCATTTTATTTAGATTAGCAATTTTCAAAATATTAGTGTTAGCATTTATGTGGTTTAATTTTTCTCTTCCATTTGCTTTGATTGCAGTTATCCAAAGCAAAAGGACAAATGATTCTCTTCTGTTCAGAGGTATTTTCTTAGTATAGTTATTTTTAAATTTTAACATGTAGTAAGTAAATTAAAAGCTGTAAGTAATACCTTCCATCTCTTTCTGTTGTCTCCAATCTACCACTTGAAGTTTCTTTAACATGTCTATCTATTGAGTTTCCATAAACATGAGGTTTTCTGTGGAATACCTCAAAAATCAAAGATTGATTATGTCCCCATCATTGAGCATACAGACTGAAGTGCTCAACTTAGGATCATGGGTTGGATCCAGAGTCCTTCACTCTTTCTTACCATTTTCTTCTCCCCAACTAATGAAGAAAAGCTAAATGAAAAGAGATCATTGCTTTGTTTGATCAAGTAAAGTATCATGTGCTGTCTTCTTGTACTTATAAGCAAGATGCCATACCCCTTCAAGAAAACAGGGAGGCTTTTAGGATACAACATCATGCAGATATGCCTGAAACTTATTATCATTCTCAAGCCTCATATTACCTGGATCTTTTGGTGGGATATAGTTTGAATCCAGAGTGTTTGCCCTTGCACTATATCTACAACTTTTATTTGTTTGTTATTTGTTTATTTATTTAGAAAGAGGGTTTAATTAACTTGCTGGGGTTCTTAATTATTGAGACTGGACTCAAAGTTGTGGTTCTGCCTTAGCCTCCTGAGTCAGTAGGATTAAAGGCATGTGTTACTACATCTGGCATGTCCTGAAATTTTACGAAGCCTCTTTTAATCCATAACATAATCTATGTGATGAGTCATTTATGTATCTTTAAAAATCACTTATGAATATACTGAAAACCTTAGCAAAATAAATTTATTTTAAAGTAAACCATAGCAAAGTCCATCTGACTTTGTGTTCTTTTGGGTTATCATTGCATTTAATTAGATACATCAATGTGGAGAAAGAGAAAGAGTCTCATCAAAATATTCACCAGGGACATTGGTGAATGTCCCTGTCTAGGTGTTTGTAAGCCAGGAAATTAAGTTCAAAATCCCTGCATAATGCAGAAAACTCCATGACTAAAAAAAGAGACAGACAGGTAGCAGGTAAACAGTGAATGTGCTTTATAAAGAAGTGTTTAGAAATATCATGATGGAGATGCATTTTTCAGGGTATATGTTTATCATTGTGTGCATGAAAGCTAAACTCTAGAGGAAATGGAACAAGAGAAATTAGTATTAATTTTAATATTTAGCATTTATGCTTGGAAAAATATTGCTTTTCTGTTATATCTTTCTTATCACTGATGTGAATGTTTCTCTGAGACCTTTTCAAGAGGAAAGAGAGAGGCTTAAAGTTGCATCCACAGGAAGGTATTCCCTGTTAGCATAAAGCAAGTGTCTCCGAACATCACACATCTTGAAAGAAGTTTTGAAAAGTTCTTCAATCTTTGAGATTTTGTGGATTGAATACTTGCAGATAAAAAAGTGGATGATCTGGGAGAGGTATTTTAATGGATTAGACTGTTTATGCCAATCATATTGTTAAATAAATATTAAATCTTTAACCCAAGTTATTTTGTATAATGTATTGACTAAAGTTATGGTACAAGAACAAAGATGTTATCAATAAGGACAATATGGCAATATTTTTATAAAACTATCAATTATTATACTTTACAGCAGCTCAAAATCTCATGGAATACTTTTGTTTGTGGAAAATATGTAAAGCAAAAGAATTATGTTTCAACAGAAGTAAAAGGTTACACAAAAGTTCTGACCCATTCCTGAAAGCCAGATGCTATTGTTTGAGGAAAATACTCAATTTTTAAAAGTTTAAGACTGCAAATTTCTCCTATAGCACAGTAGAAATAAAGCACACATACCTCAATTAACATTTTGTGGCAGGTGTTTATGTTATCAAATTCAAGGAAAAATCCCTTGTTTTTTTAGGCAAATCTTTTATGTATGAAAATATGTGTGTGAGGGAACCTGAATTACCACTCTAATTTTGACAAGAGCTGTGAGCAGGTTGGGGTACTTTGCTTTTATCACTGAAACCATGAATGAGTCAAGAATGATGTGACATTATTTTTCACTCTGATACAGTTTTAATGGCAACAGTCTCTTTCAGGGAGCTCTGTTTCCAGAGAGCTATTTTCCCAAACAGAAATGCATGTTTGGAAAATACTTTCATGTAATCTTTTGCTTTTTTGTGCACAGTTTATGAGTTCTGCTAATATGGAATAGAATACTCATATTTCTACTTTTTATTATTTGTTTACTAGCCAAAGAACTCTCTCTACTGAATTGCAATTGTTTTTAACTCCCAGAAAGACTTGCAGAGAAAAATATAATTCATGTAATTACTGCTGTGAAAATATATACCTAATGTTATGAAAAATTATCTCAGAAACAAGGTAATTCAGAAGATAGGTTCTTCACTATAGACTCCATGAAAGAGTTTCTTCAAATTACCATGAAACTTATATTTCAAGTTAAGGCTGTGTATGTAACATTCCTTTGTTGCTGTGGTAGAAAGCAGTTTCTGGGTTGGGCACTTCAAGTCTTCCCTGTTGGTTGGATTCTGAGTTACTTTTGTATAATCTTTGGACCTACAAGGAACACTTTAGAAATTGATGCATTTAAAATACAGTTAATCAGTTAAATTCAGTTAATCAACAACTTTTGGAGGCAATTTGTTTTGTCAAGTAATTGGCCTAAATGGGAAAAATACTATAAAAGAAAACATGTAAATTATCAGTGGATTTCATGTTGCTTTATTTTTATATACTTTGTGTTTATACAATTTTGTGACACTTTTTTCTGCTTTTATGTGCCATGTTAGCTCTGTCAAGTCCAGAGCCCTAACTGCTGATTTTTTTGACAGTTATCTTATGTAAAACATAAGTGCATAGCTTGTACATGTTTGGTGGCATTGCACTGTATGCACTGTCTTTGGGAATTCAGTGTTCTCTATAAATACCTCAGATTTCTTTTTGAGTTTGCTACAGATTGTCCCTCTATTTTCAATTCAGTTTAGCACATAGCTAGTAAAGCTCACATTTTTAATGACAAAATTGGAAAAAAAGATCTGTTTTCTAAAAATTTCAGTACCTTTTGTTAGGACTCTCAATTTTCAATCCTCAAAAGATTTCAACAACAACCAAAAATCTGAGTAGCCACAGTAACAGACACATAGAAAATACCCAGTTATCAATTATGTTTTAAATGTATTTAGTGACTAATTCTTTTTATTTTACTAATTCTTATTTTGGTTTTACCTCAGCTGATTTATAACAAACAAAGACATAAGCTTCCCCACTATAAAAAGAGCATTCAGGAAGAAATAGAATATAGGTTTCTCCTTTTCTTATTCACATTGAATTGTGGAAATACAGTAATGGAAATTAGGCAGAGGAACATCTTTGAGTGTTGTGGGTGTGTGATTGGGAGTAGCCTTCATGTACTCTCTTCAAAATATATTTTATCTTCTTACTTGGTTAAGCTCCTATATTTTGTGAATCATTTATCATAAGAAAAATACATATTTTATTAAATGAAATAATGTATCAGGGAATAAGAGTATCTTATAATCAAAGGCCTTTCCACTGTTCACAATTGAAATTAAGATTTGTCCTTGAATGATTATTGGTTGATTATTATGTGTTCACCTGTCTGAAAATCATTATTTATAGCTGTACTTTTTTTTATATATATACTATAGAAAGAACTCAGATACAGCAAGTGAAGCTGTCAACATGTCATTACCAGTGCTAAGGATAAATGTAAGTTAGCTTGCTGGATATTCTTAATGTTAAAGAGACTGTGATAAATTATATACAAAGTAGTATTTAATAATTTAGTTGTAAATATTTTCCCTCCTGTTATTGGACAAGTCATTATCAGAGATACTAATGATATTGTATACTTAAGAATTTACTCCATAGTAGAATTTTTATATAAATAACATTTGACATATTTGGTGGCTGCAGATTCTGAAGATGAAATGATTGATGACTCTAGTGACAAAGAAAAAAACTTTGATTGGATAATGGACTTGAAAAGCATTAATATAAATAGCATAATCTTCCTGGTTGCTTTTGGCCTTTTTTTTTTTTTTTTCTAAGGCAGAAGCAAGTTTTAACCATTTTCTAGTGGAAAAGATGTAATATTTGAGGATGACTGAGGGTTGAGAAAATTGAAGGTTGTCTCAGTGATTTCCTTATAAGTTATGTAAACAACACAAAATGAGCACTTATAGTAAGAGGAGTGACATTTAGAAGACTGAAATGTAAAGAAAGTATTTGAATATTATTTCTTCAGAGAGATTTTCTATTGTTATAAAAATATGATTAATATGATGTTATGATACATTTAAGATATGTCAGAGTATTATTGACTGCATTTTCATTTGCACTTACACAATTCTATACTAAGCCCATAAGAATTCAGGGAAACCAAACTTTGGAATATGGCTTATTAGCAAAATTTAGTAATGTATTTACAGTATAATTAAATTTTGTATGAATTCATAATCCAGGCACATCAGCATTGATTTCTTACCTAGATAAGAAGAAGCTAGAACACTTTTGAATGCTCTTCACTGAGAAAACAGAGCCAACATTAATGCAGCTCACAAACTGATGTGAATACTCATTCCACAAAGGATATTTTTAAAGAACTGTTTTTTCTTCAGTTACACTTAGTCCTTATAATTGTATGTGGGAAGGACTGTTGCATTAGGTAGTTGTCACCAACTGTAAGAGTGTATATGGTGAAAATTCAGGCAACAAATGGATTCCTTACAGTAAAACCCAAATAGTAAATGTCAGTATATTTTGGTTTGCAACAAACTTAGAGTACTAGCCACCATAAAGTCTATGTATAGATTTTTCCCTTTTATAGGACACAAATATCCCTATGGAATAAAAATGTGCACTCTGACACAGAGATCAAAAGTACTGCACCACCACTTCCAACCTCCTACACTTCTTCCTCATGGAAGAGGTTCCCCCTAGAATTCAGTGCCTATTCATCCTGAAACCCAGGCACCTGGCTGTGTATCAGGATTCAAATGGTGAGTTTGCTTTTTCTCCTTTACAAGAACCTTCCTTTGGCACAAGATGTCCTTCCTGAGCACAAATTTAGTACAAAGACAAAGATCCAAATTTTCATCCTGATGAAGTACTTTTTCTTTTGATTTTTCTAGTGTTTTAAAAGGAAAAGCTGAAGGTTTAAGAGTATGGTTTTATAATTAAGTAATAGGCATGGCTTCTCTATAAGTAGCAGTAAGTAGTAATATAGTCACTCCCTTTTTTCTTTAGCTTTTCCTTTTAACCTCTTGCCCATAGCAGAGTCAAAGAAGCTATAAGTGCTTCTTTATACTCAAATACACTATGTGTGTGCTCCCTGAAATGTTCACATTATATAAAGGAAGTTACCCATTGATGGTATCAGAAGACAGTGAGGTCTTACCTGGATACTTGTATTGGTCAATATGTAAGCACTAACATGCTTTCCAAAATTTATGAAGAACTTAAAAAATTTGATAACAAAAACACAAATAACTCAATAAATAATTGGTCTAAGGAACTGGACAGACACTTCACAGAAGAAGACATACAGGTGATTAACAAATATATGAAACCATGTTCATCATCTCTAATAATTAGAGAAATGCATAGATTTTATCTCACTCCAATTTGAATGGCTATTGTCAAGAACACAAGCAGTATGTGTTAGCGTGGATATGGGGGAAAGGGCACACTCATACTTTGCTGGTGGAGTTGCAAATTGGTGCAGTTGCTCTGGAAAGTAGTATGGAGATTCCTCAGAAAACTTGGAATGGGTCCACCTTTTGAACCAGCTATCCCACTCCTCAGTTTATACCCAAAAGATTTAAGATTAACATACTATAGTGGCACAGCCACAGCAATGTTTATAGCTGCTCTATTCACAATAGTTAGATTGAGGAACCATGAGATAGAGGGCTGTTACTCCATGAACACCGAGGCATTTTTCATTTAAAAATGAGCTGTAGTTGTCTGCTACTCTCGAGAATAAGAAGTTGAGAATAATAAAATTAGAGAGGAGAGGGTTTGCAAATAAATGATAACATGGTATTAAAATGATCACTGAACCCTAATATTTTCCCACATGTTACAATGTAGAGCCCAGGTAATCCTGTTATAGTCCATGAACCATCTGCCTCACCTGGAAGTAGAACTGAATGCACATTTTCAGCCTTGATGTGGACTTACTGAATCCAGCCTGTACTTTAACAACATCTCCAAGTGATTCCTATGTAAGTTAAAATTTGATAGTCACTAAATAATCCCTTCATGACTGTTAGAATTTTTTTATAAGCATGATAAACATCGATCTCCTGTGTTCTTTTTTTCTGTCTGTCTTAATTCCTCTTATGGCTCATGAGATAAAAAGAAAATTTTTTCTAAATGATAGATGTATAAATTTATTTTTAAGAAAAAGCATGTAGCTTTCTAAAATATTAATACAGCCACCTATTTGTAAATTGATGCATTCCGTTCCATCATTCCAGATGTGGAACAACTCTAAAAACATAATTGTTCAACAAACATACCACTTGTGGTAACTTTGAGAGAATATCTAACTATTATGTTCACAGAAATGAACACTTAGGACTTAATGGGCTAAAAAACAAAATCATCTTTAAGAAAATCTAGGAAAAAACCTGGAAAATTATTAGTATTTATATAAGTAGCCTTCCTTCAATAAAAAAAAAAAATAGATGAACAACTCCTATAGAAATAAGCAAAGAAGATGAACAGGAAACTCTCAAAAAATAAAGGGAAATAAATGTTTAAAAGAAGCACAAAGAAATTAAGCCATTCAAAAATGAAAAGGAAAGTCATAATGGCTTCCTTCATATATCACCGAATAGATTCTAAGAAGTTCATCCAGAAGGGAAATGGCAATCACAAATTGGCCCTGGCAGGTTCTTGACTTACACAACAGAAAGGAATTTTAGGGCATATCAGAAGAAACGCAAAGATTTATTCAGGAAAACAAGGAGATTACTTAGAAATGTAAATTAAAGAGCCAGATATACACTCAATGGGAGAAGGGGTGCAGGTGCTTGAGACTGAGACTCACTTTAGGAGTAATGGGCTATTCTTTGTAAAAGAAATTTTGTAGATAGTGAACATGAGACATGACAAGGGGTTGAGGGTGTATCTATCTGTTGAGCTCAACACTTAATCATGGAGCATGGGGTCCATTACAGTTGCCTGCTTCTCTCAGGTTCTCTATGTTGATGTCATCCAGTCAACATATAATGTGTAGAATATACTGATGAGTCTCTAATGATATTTCCCCTTCTCTTTATTTAGTCTAAAGGAAACTTTATGAAAACTAGCAACAAATATGAACATTAATTTGACTCACAATACTTTAAGATTCAAGTACTTTTAAACAGTTTCTGGAGGAGAATAGTCTTGGGGAGGAAAGGTGAGGATGCTCATAACAGCTTCTCAGATTTAAATTTGCAATTTCTTTGTTGGTTTCCCCTCTACCTATCCTTGTTAATTCTGTCTCTACCTCAAGGGGCATTGAATCATGTTTTCCTGTTCTTACAAAATTTCAAATGTGAATATATATTTTATAGTAAACTAGTAAAGTGTTTTCATAAAAAAGCAGATGGTGATGAGTCTAATAAGTCACTTGTTAGCTAACTCATTAAGAAATGTTCTTAATGAATTCTTAGTAGGTTCTCTGAGAAAAATAATCCCCAATACCATTAGAAGGTAAGTTACAATATAAATGTGTCCACAAAGAAATATTGTGCATCTTTTATGTGCAAAGGTCCCCATTCTCCATCCTTGTGGGTGTGTTACTTACACCTGTGGACCTCTGGACCTGTGGACCTCTCCTGATGAGAACTCTCCCTTCCAGAGGCTTCAGTGTTTCACTCTCAGATTCCTGCCAGTATCTAATTCCAGCCTTACCATCAGCACAACCCCAAACTGTTGAACAGAAATTCCAGGGGTAGAGCCAAAAGGCTATGGTTTAGTAAGTATTCCAGGTGATTCCATAGCAACTCAAGTTTGATCACCATTGGTGGAAAGAAATTGCTTTCATTCTAAATTTTTAGGAAGTGTTCATCAGACTCCTTTTTCTAACCCTGGGGCCAGGCAAGAGAGAAACAATTACAGAATTATATGACAAGCAATAATACTTCATGGAACAAAGGAAGAACCAGGAATGATGTTCCAGGAAATTAATGTCTAAAGTGAGACCTAGAGAATAAATAAGAGGGAATCAACAGCCAGGACAAAGGGTGTTCCTGGTGAAGAGAATGCCACATGCAAAGCAGAGTTTTAATTTTAACATAAAAAAAACAGAGTACCATGAAGGTTTTTATACAGGGGATTACCCCATACAAAATGTCTTTAGAAGCATCATTCAGACAATGGACTGGGTTGTGGATATGCATGAGTGGAAACCAGAAGAGCTACTAGGAGGTGACTGCTGCAGTTTAATTAAGAAATTACAGTGACAGCTTGGATGGCACAGAAGCAGCACCTGAATGAGCTGTTTAGGAGATAGGACATGTGTGATTTGGATCTGCAATATCCTGCAAAACCTCCCAAAGCTCACTGGTACAGCAATGTTCAGAAGCTGTACAGCTTCAGAAGGGTTTTCAGGAAATGGTTGGATTATGAGGGCTGTAATCTCACCAATGGATTAATCCATTGATGAATTCATACCAGAATAAAATTTGGGGAGAACTGGAAACTGTAAGATATGGGGCCAGAAGGCAGTAGTTCTTTGGAAGTCTATCCTTGAGGACTATATTTTTAACCTGACTCCCCTCCCTATATCTATCTCCCCCCTCTCCCTCACCTTCCTTTCAACTATGAAGTGATCATATTTGCATTACTACATATTCCCATGATATTCTGCCCTTAGAAGCCAAGAGCAATGGGGTCAAATCATAAGCCAAATTAAATCTTCCCTCTTTTTAGTTGATTCTTCAGGTAATTTGCCACATCAATGGATATCTGACTAACGTAGGACCCATAACTAAGAATGGACATTGTTAAGGGTGCATCCTGTTTTCCAGTTTAGAAGAAGACATTTCATTTCCGTACAGAAAGATCACAGGTGGAGAGAAAAAAATAAAAGTATGGTGTGCAGAAGACCCTATTTCAAATTTGAATCTATTAAACTTTATGTGTGTGTTGGGCTTCCACACACAGAAGGGATCATTAGACACGTGGATGTTGAATATAGAGCAGAACAAAACAAAGACTTCAAGCTTTCTTCAATAGCCAAATGTCAAAAAGTTAAGAACAGAAAATATGACTTCTACATTTCATTATGAAGGTGTCCACACAGACCTTAGGAGAGAAGTTTTGGTGGGAGTCTGAGCCAGCCTCTGGATGATAGAGGAACAAGAATGTGGTAGAGATGGTAGAATTGGCTTTGGGGAGGGGCAACGTGCCAAGGTGAGGCAGAATATGGCAAGAAGGGTACAGGCATGAGAGAAGTTTGAATCCTAAAGAAAGGTGCACCAAGAAGGAGGTGTTCATGTTGAATTCTTTTTTTTTTTTGGGGGGGGGGTACAACCTTTTATTTCTATGGTTGTTCACAATGTAGATTCACACCATTCATGTAATCATACATACACATAGAGTAATACTGTCTGTTTCATTCTATTTTCAGTCCCCACCCCCTCCCACCCCATTTTCCTCTACACCATCCAAAGTTCCTTCATTCTCTTCTCCCCACTGCTGCCCCCCTCATTTTATGTCGTCATCCACTTATCAGAGAAAACATTCGGTCTTTGGTTTTTTGGGCTTGGCCTATGAAATACCAAATTCTTTAAAAATAAATAAATAAGGTTTTGCCTGTGAATTGCCAGAGAGATGGTGTAGGTAGGGGAACGAAAAGTAGAAACATTCTCAAAAATTGGGTAAGAGGTTGCTTTTGAGTCTATGTAAAGGAAATGAGTCCTAAGGAGCTGTTTAGATGAATAATTTGGTGTCATGGAGATGGGGACACACTGCTCTGTACAAGGGTTGAAAATTTTGGCAAAGGGATATTCTGCTAAGGATTTTTTCACCTTAAGGTAACTGATCAGAGTTGGTTTTTTTTTTTTTTTTCTTTGTGGGTTTTTTTTTTTTAAACTGGGGATTGAACCTAGGGGTGCTTAAACCCTGAGCCACATCCCCCCACAGCCCTTTTTATATTTTATTTTGAGACAGAGTCTCACTAAATGGCTTAAGGTTTTGCTAAGTTGCTGAGGCTGGCTTTGAACTTTCAATCCTCCTGCCTCAGCCTCTCAAACCCCTGGGATTACAGACCTGGGCCCCCCACCCCAGCCTGATCAGAGATTTTCAAAAGGATGGAGTTACTGGATCGCAGCTTGGCAGAACTCTAGGAATATTTTTAAACTCATAAGAATTTTTTTTCCTTCTACCATTTTTCTTAAGGAGAAAACTTATCAAGGATCTAAAAATTCCAGACTCTACTTTTATGATTGACTGAAACTGAGATTCTCTTCACCCCCCTACTATTGAAAATCTAACTTGCTTGCTTATAACAAGATGCTCATTCCAATTTATATGGAACTTTATCTCAAAAGATTTTATAGTTTCCCAGAAGTTTGTTTTAATCAAAGAAAAGGGTAATTTTACTGTAAGGTAGGCAAGACTTCATCCTACCAGGATCCCTGCCTGAACCTGAAAATTAATTTCACATAAAATAGGTAAGCAGAAGAAAATCATACAAACAATATGAATTTGACAAGGTATAGGAGCCCTCTATAAGAAAATGTACATCCAAAGAAGTGGCAAAACCTACATACTTTTAGATTGTGTCGAACAAAGAGAACCAAGTCTAGGAAAGTAAGTAAATTATGTGGGGAAGCTGAAGGAACATAGAATTTTTTTTTCCTGTACCAGAGATTTTTTTATAATGTATTTTTTTTATTGTAAACAAATGGGATACATGTTGTTTCTCTGTTTGTACATGGCGTAAAGGCATACCATTTGTGTAATCATAAATTTACATAGAGTAATGCTGTTTGATTCATTCTGTTATTCTTTCCCTTCCCCCACCCCTCCCACCCCTCTTTTCCCTTTATACAGTCCTTCCTTCCTCGATACTTCCCCCCTCCCTAACCCTAACTCTAACACTAACACTAAACCCTTCCCTCCCCCTATTATGTGTCATCATCCACTTATTAGCGATATCATTTGTCCTTTGGCTTTTTGAGATTGGCTTATCTCACTTAGCATGATATTCTCCAATTTCATCCATTTGCCTGCAAATGCCATAATTTTATCATTCTTTATGGCTGAGTAATATTCCATTGTATATATATACCACAGTTTCTTTATCCATTCATCAATTGAAGGACATGTAGGTTGGTTCCACAATCTGGCTATTGTGAATTGAGCAGCTATGAACATTGATGTGGCTGTATCTCTGTAGTATGCTGATTTTAAGTCCTTTGGGTATAGGCCAAGAAGTGGGATAGCTGGGTCAAATGGTGGTTCCATTCCAAGTTTTCTAAGGAATCTCCACACTGCTTTCCAGAGTGGCTGCACTAATTTGCAGCCCCACCAGCATTGTATGAGTGTACCTTTCTCCCCACATCCTCGCCAACACCTGTTGTTGCTTGTACTCTTGATGATCCCCATTCTAATTGGGGTGAGATGGAATCTTAGGGTGGTTTTGATTTGCATGTCTCTTATTACTAGAGAAGTTGAACATTTTTCCATGTATTTGTTGATTGCTTGTACATCGTCTTCTGTGAAGTGCCTATTCATTTCCTTAGCCCATTTGTCAATTGGATTACTTGTATTCTTGGAGTAGAGTTTTTTGAGTTCTTTATAGATTCTGGAGATTAGTGCTCTATGTGAAGTATGATTGGCAAAGATATTCTCCCACTCTGTAGGCTCTTTCTTCGCACTGCTGATAGTTTCCTTTGCTGAGAGAAAGCTTTTTAGTTTGAATCTATCCCAGTTATTGATTCTTGCTTTTATTTCTTATGCTATGGGAGTCCTGTTAAGGAAGTCTTGTCCTAAGCCCACATGTTGAAGATCTGGACCTACTTTTTCTTCTATAATCTGCAGGGTCTCTGGTCTGATTCCAAGGTCCTTAATCCATTGTTAGTTTAGTTTCATGCATGGTGAGAGATATGGGTTTAGTTTAATTCTGTTGCATAAGGATTTCCAATTCTCCCAGCACCATTTGTTGAAGAGGCTATCTTTTCTCCATTGCATATTTTTGGCCCCTTTGTCTAGTATGAGAAAATTGTATTTATTTGGATTTGTGTCCATGTCCTCTATTCTGTACCATTGATCTACCTTTCTACTTTGGTACCAATACCATGCCATTTTTGTTACTATTGCTTTGTAGTAGAGTTGAAGATCTCATATTGCAATATCCCCTGTTTCACTCTTCCTGCTAAGGATTGCTTTAGCTATTCTGGGTTTCCTATTCTTCCAGACGAATTTCATAATAGCTTGCTCTATTTCTGTAAGGTACATCTTTGGGATTTTAATTGGAATTGCATTGAATTTGTATAACACTTTAGGTAGTATGGCCATTTTGACAATATTCATTCTGCCTATCCAAGAACATGGAAGATCTTTCCATCTTCTAAGGTGTTCTTTAATTTCTTTCTTTAGTGTTCTGTAGTTCTCATTGTAGAGGTCTTTCACCTCTTTTGTGAGATTGATTCCCAAGTATTTTATTTTTTTCGATGCTATTGTGAATGGGGTAATTTTCCTAATTTCTCTTTCTGAAGGTTCATCACTTATGTATAAAAATGCGTTGGATTTATGAGCATTGATCTTGTAACCTGCTACTTTACGGAAATCACTTATGAGTTCTAAGAGTTTTCTGGTGGAATTTCCAGGTTCCTCTAAATATATAATCATGTCATCAGCGAACAGGGATAGTTTGAGTTCCTCTTTTCCAGTTCATATCCCTTTAATTTCTTTGGTTTGTCTAATTGCTCTGGCTAGAGTCTCAAGAACAATGTTGAATAGAAGTGGTGAAAGAGGCACCCCTGACTTGTTCCAGTTTTTAGGGGGAATGTTTTCAGTTTTTCACCATTTAGAATGATATTAGCCATGGGCTTAGCATAAATGGCCTTCACAATGTTAAGGAATGTTCCCACTCTCCCTATTTTTTCTAGTGTTTTGAGCATGAAGGGAAGCTGTATTTTATCAAATGCTTTTTCTGCATCTATTGAAATAATCATGTGATTCTTGACTTTATGTCTATTGATATGGTGAATTACATTTATTGATTTCCTGATGTTGAACCAACCTTGCATCCCTGGGATAAAACCCACTTGATCATGGTGCACTATCTTTTTAATATGTTTTTGTATGCCATTTGCTAAAATTTTGTTGAGAATTTTTGCGTTGATGTTCATTAAGGATATTGGTCTGAAATTTTCTTTCCTTGATGTGTCTCTGTCTGCTTTAGGTATCAGTGTGATATTGGCTTCATAGAATGAGTTTGGTAGGCTTTTGATGACTTCTTCTATTTCAGTTCTTGAAATTGTTCTATTTATATTGTGTATGTCCTCCTCGTTCAGTTTAGGCTCTAGAAACTTGTTGATGTCTTCAAAATTTTCTATTTTATTGGAGTATAGATTTTCTCAAAATAGCTTCTAATTATGTTTTGTATTTCAATCCTGTCTGTTGTAATATTTCCTTGTTCATTCCGAATTTTAGTGATTTGGGTTTTCTCTCGTCTTCTCTTTGTTAGTGTGGCTAAAAGTTTATCAATTTTATTTATTTTTTCGAAGAACCAACTATTTATTTTGTCAATTTTTTGTATTGTTTCTTTTGTTTCAATTTCATTGATTTCAGCTCTGAGTTTAACTATTTCCTGTCTTCTACTACTTTTGGTGCTGGTCTGTTCTTCTTTTTCTAGGGCTTTGAGCTGTAGTGTTAGGTCATTTATTTGTTGAGTTTTACTTCTTTTATTAAATGTGCTCCATGAAAAAAACTTCCCTCTAAGTACTGCTTTCATACTGTCCCAGAGATTTTGATATGATGTTTCTTTGTTCTCCTTTACCTCTAAGAACTTTTTAATTTCCTTCCTAATATCTTCTGTTATCCATTCATCATATAATAGCGTATTGTTTAATCTCCAGGTGTTGGAATAGTTTTTGTGTTTTACTCTTTCATTTATTTCTAACTTCAATCCATTATGATCTGATAGAATACAAGGTAGTGTCTCTATCTTCTTGTATTTGCTAACATTAGCTTTGAGGCATAATATATGGTCTATTTTAGAGAAGGATCCATGTGCTGCTGAGAAGAAAGTGTATTCGCTCTTAGTTGGATGGTATATTCTATAAATGTCCGTTAAGTCTAAATTATTGATTGTGTTATTGAGATCTATGGTTTCTTTGTTCAATTTTTGTCTGGAAGATCTGTCCAGTGGTGAGAGAGGCGTGTTAAAATCACCTAGTATTATTGTGTTATGGTCTATTTGGTTTCTGAAATTGAGAAGGATTTGTTTGACATACATGGATGAGCCACTGTTTGGGGCATAGATGTTTATGATTGTTATATCTTGCTGATTTATGCTTCCCTTAAGCAGTATGAAATGACCTTCTTTATCCCTTCTGACTAACTTTGGCTTGAAGTCCACATGATCTGAAATGAGGATGGATACTCCAGCTTTATTGCTGAGTCCATGTGCATGGTATGTTTTTGCCCATCCTTTCACCTTTAGTCTATGGGTATCTTTTTCTATGAGGTGAGTCTCTTGTAGGCAACATATTGTTGGATCTTTCTTTTTAATCCAATCTGCCAGTCTGTGTCTTTTGATTGATGAATTCAGACCATTAACATTCAGGGTTATTATTGAGATATGATTTGGTTTCCCGGACATTTGGTTCATTTTTCAAATTTTATTTATTTATTTATGTGACACTACTTGGTTCCTCCTTTATTTGACAATTCCTTTAGGATAATTCCTCCCTTTGCTGATTTGCTTCTTTGTTTTTCATCTCTTCCTCTTGAAATATTTTGCTGAGAATGTTCTGTAATGCTGGCTTTCTGTTTGTAAATTCTTTTAGCTTTTGTTTATCATGGAAGGATTTTATTTCATCGTCAAATTTGAAGGTAAGTTTTGCTAGGTATAAGATTCTTGGTTGGCATCCATTTTCTTTCAGGGCTAGAAAAATGTTGTTCCAGGCCCTTCTAGCTTTTAGGGTCTGGATTGAAAAATCTGCTGATATGCGTATTGGTTTCCCCCTGAATGTAATTTGGTTCTTTTCTCTCACAGCCTTTAAAATTCTGTCTTTATTTTGTATGTTAGGTATTTTCATTATAATGTGCCTTGGTGTGGGTCTGTTGTGATTTTGTGTATTTGGAGTCCTATAAACCTCTTGAACTTGATTTT